>NC_140995.1:250000713-250023312 GCF_052327205.1 Somniosus microcephalus | reverse complement strand
AGGTTCCTCATTTCTTATGTGCAAAATTTAATTCTCAATGTGAAATAATTGAATTATTTTTTTTTTAATTTCTTCACAACCTAGACCAACGAATACTTCCGGGTCAAAGGTCAAGTACAGCTGGCAAACTTCCACATGCGCAGGAATCGCTACGAGTTGGACGAGGATTTTATTTTTGATCTGAAGAACCTGCCCACAGAATATGACAAGGGAGTGTATTTTAAAATCTTGGAGGACTATGGCACACACTACTCTTCCTCTGGGACCCTGGGTGGTGAATATCAAATGGTGTACGTGTTGGACAAGTCCGAAATGGCCAGAGAACGTGAGTCAAGTTGTTTAAGGGTGTAAAGCCGGGTTACTCCTCCCGCCACTCCTCACCCGCACCCTTGTTGCTGCTTTGTTCCAGCATCTCTCTCTCAATTCCTTTACAGTCAATAACGACTTGTATTTATATAGCACCTTTAATGCGGTAAAACGTCCCAGGGCGATTCACAGGAGCGTTATCCAACAAAAGTTTGATGCAGGGCCACATAATGAGATATCAGGGCAGGTGGGGAGGTTTTAAGGAGCGTCTTAAAGGAGGAGAGAGAGGCGGAGAGGTTTAGGGAGGGAATTCCAGAGCTTAGGGCCCAGGCAGCTGAAGGCACGGCCGCCAATGGTGGAGCAATTAAAATCAGGGATGTTCAAGAGGCCACAATTGGAGGAGCGCAGAGATCTGCGGGGGGTTTAACATAGAAACATAGAAGATAGGAGCAGGAGTAGGCCATTCGGCCCCTCGAGCCTGCTCCGCCATTTAATGAGATCATGGCTGATCATCCAAATTCAGTACCCTGTCCCTGCTTTCTCCCCATATCCCTTGGTCCCTTTAGCCTTAAGAAATATATCTAACTCCTTCTTGAATATATTTAATGAATTGGCCTCAACTGCTTTGTGTGGTAGAGAATTCCACAGGTTCACCACTCTCTGGGTGAAGAAATTCCTCCTCATCTCAGTCCTAAATGGCTTACCTCTTATCCTTAGACTGTGACCCCTGGTTCTGGACTCCCCGACCATTGGGAACATCCTTCCTGCATCTAGTCTGTCCAGTCCTGACAGAATTTTATAAGTTTCAATGAGATCCCCTCTCATTCTTCTAAACTCCAGTGAATATAAGCCTAATCGACCCAATCTCTCTTCATACATCATTCCTGCCATCCCAGGTATCAGTCTGGTGAATCTTCGCTGCACTCCCTCCATGGCAAGAACATCCTTCCTCAGATAAGGCGACCAAAACTGCACACAATACTCAAGGTGTGGTCTCACCAAGGCCCTGTACAACTGCAGCAAGACATCCTAGTTCCTGTACACAAACCCTCTCGCTACGAAGGCCAACATATCATTTGCCTTCTTAACCGCCTGCTGCACCTGTGGGGCTGGAGGAGATTACAGAGATAGGGAGGGACGAGGCCACGAAGGGATTTGAAAACAAGGATGAAAGTTTTAACATCACGGCGTTGCCGGAATGGCAGTAAATTTAGGTCAGCGAGCACAGCGAGATAACACATTCCTTCCGAGATCAGATAACTCGATGCATGCCTGGAATGCAACATGGGACTTTCCTGGTCTGTTTGCCTCAGTAACTTTAGTGATTAATCGGCTATGACATCAGCAAGGTTCAGCTTGTAGCTGCTTAAATATCTCACCTTCGTACATTTATAGATATCTCCACTGAGCGTGTGAAGGAATGTCTGGGGTTTGATGCTAATTACAACATTCAACAAAGCGCGACAGGAGGCGTCAACCCCGAGTTCTCTGGCAATGTCAGTTCGGAACAATGTAAGAGGATCACAAGGGGATACTCAGGTACGTATACGGCCATTGTGTTTTCTGGAGCGGGTATAAACCTGAGCGTCGATTCAGAGAGCAGTAGTGTCAGCTCATTGAGCAACGACTCCAAACAAGTCAATAAAGGAAGCTGTCACACAATCTGTTGCAGTGAGCCATAAGGCACAACTGAAAAGAGGAATGTTTGTGTTGCAGAATGGGACACTCTACACATCCGGATCCAAAAACTCCCAGGGCAGGTATAGCATGGGGTTAGATACAGAGTAAAGCTCCCTCTACACTGTCCCATCAAACACTCCAAGGGCAGGTACAGCACGGGTTAGATACAGAGTAAAGCTCCCTCTACACTGTCCCATCAAACACTCCCAGGGCAGGTACAGCACGGGTTAGATACAGAGTAAAGCTCCCTCTACACTGTCCCATCAAACACTCCCAGGGCAGGTACAGCATGGGTTAGATACAGAGTAAAGCTCCCTCTACACTGTCCCATCAAACAACCCAGGGCAGGTACAGCACGGGTTAGATACAGAGTAAAGCTCCCTCTACACTGTCCCATCAAACACTCCCAGGGCAGGTACAGCATGGGTTAGATACAGAGTAAAGCTCCCTCTACACTGTCCCGTCAAACACTCCCAGGGCAGGCACAGCACGGGTTAGATACAGAGTAAAGCTCCCTCTACACTGTCCCATCAAACACGACCAGAGCAGGTACAGCACGGGTTAGATACAGAGTAAATCTCCCTCTACACTGTCCCATCAAACAATCCCGGGCAGGTACAGCACGGGTTAGATACTGAGTAAAGCTCCCTCTACACTGTCCCATCAAACACTCCCAGCGCAGGTACAGCACGGGTTAGATACAGAGTAAAGCTCTCTCTGCACTGTACCCATCAAACACTCCCAGGGCAGGTACGGCACAAGTTACATACAGAGTAAAGCACCCTCTACACTGTCCTATCAAACACTCCCAGGGCAGGTACAGCACGGGTTAGATACAGAGTAAAGCTGCCTCTACACTGTCCCATCAAACACTACCAGGGCAGGTACAGCATGGGTTAGATACAGAGTAAAGCTCCCTCTACACTGTCCCATCAAACACTACCAGGGCAGGTACAGCACAGGTTAGATGCAGAGTAACGCTCCCTCTACACTGTCCCGTCAAACACTCCCAGGGCAGGTACAGCACGGGTTAGATACAGAGTAAAGCTCCCTCTAAACTGTCCCGTCAAACACTCCCAGGGCAGGTACAGCACGGGTTAGATACAGAGTAAAGCTCCCTCTACACTGTCGCATCAAACACTCCCAGGGCAGGTACAGCACGGGTTAGATACAGCGTAAAGCTCCCTCTACACTGTCCGCATCAAACACTCCCAGGCCAGGTACAGCACGGGTTAGATACAGAGTAAAGCTCCCTCTACACTGTCCCATCAAACACTCCCAGGGCAGGTACAGCACGGGTTAGATAGAGAGTAAAGCTCCCTCTACACTGTCCCATCAAACACTCCCAGGGCAGGTACAGCATGGGTTAGATACAGAGTAAAGCTCCCTCTACACTGTCCCATCAAACACTCCCAGGGCAGGTACAGCACGGGTTAGATACAGCATAAAGCTCCCTCTACACTGTCCCATCAAACACTCCCAGGGCAGGTACAGCATGGGTTAGATACAGAGTAAATCTCCCTCTACACTGTCCCATCAGACACTCCCAGGGCAGGTACAGCACGGGTTAGATACAGAGTAAATCTCCCTCTACACTGTCCCATCAAACACTCCCAGGGCAGGTACAGCACGGGTTAGATACAGAGCAAATCTCCCTCTACACTGTCCCATCAAACACTCCCAGGGCAGGTGCAGCACAGGTTAGATACAGAGTAAATCTCCCTCTACACTGTCCCCATCAAACACTCCCAGGGCAGGTACAGCACGGGTTAGATACAGAGTAAAGCTCCCTCTGCACTGTCCCATCAAACACTCCAAGGGCAGGTACAGCACGGTTTAGATACAGAGTAAAGCTCCCTCTACACTGTCCCATCAAACACTCCCAGGGCAGGTACAGCACGGGTTAGATACTGAGTAAAGCTCCCTCTACACTGTCCCCATCAAACACTCCCAGGGCAGGTACAGCACGGGTTACATATAGAGTAAAGCTCCCTCTACACTGTCCCATCAAACACTCCCAGGGCAGGTACTGCACGGGTTAGATACAGAGCAAAGCTCCCTCTACACTGTCACATCCAACACTCCCAGGGCAGGTACAGCACGGGTTAGATACAGAGTAAAGCTCCCTCAACACTGTCCCATCAAACACTCCCAGGGCAGGTACTGCACGGGTTAGATACAGAGTAAAGCTCCCTCTACACTGTCCCATCAAACACTCCCAGGGCAGGTACAGCACGGGTTAGATACAGAGTAAAGCTCCCATTACACTGTCCCATCAAACACTCCGAGGGCAGGTACAGAACAGGTTAGATACAGAGTAAAGCTCCCTCTGCACTGTCCCATCAAACACTCCCAGGGCAGGTACAGCACGGGTTAGATACATAGTAAAGCTCCCTCTACACTGTCTCATCAAACACTCCCAGGGCAGGTACAGCACGGGTTAGATACAGAGTAAAGCTCCCTTTACACTGTCCCATCAAACACTCCCAGGGCAGGTACAGCACGGGTTAGATACAGCGGAAAGCTCCCTCTACACTGTCCCATCAAACACATCCAGGGCAGGTACAGCACGGGTTAGATACAGCGTAAAGCTCCCTCTACACTGTCCCCATCAAACACTCCCAGGCCAGGTACAGCACGGGTTAGATACAGAGTAAAGCTCCCTCTGCACTGTCCCATCAAACACTCCCAGGGCAGGTACAGCACGGGTTAGATACAGAGTAAAGCTCCCTCTACACTGTCCCATCAAACACTCCCAGGGCAGGTACAGCACGGGTTAGATACAGAGTAAAGCTCCCTCTACACTCTTCCCATCAAACACTCCCAGGGCAGGTACAGCACGGGTTAGATACAGAGTAAAGCTCCCTCTACACTGTCCCATCAAACACTCCCAGGGCAGGTACAGCAGGGGTTAGATACAGAGTAAATCTCCCTCTACACTGTCCCATCAAACACTCCCAGGGCAGGGACAGCACGGGTTAGATACAGAGCAAATCTCCCTCTACACTGTCCCATCAAACACTCCCAGGGCAGGTACAGCACAGGTTAGATACAGAGTAAATCTCCCTCTACACTGTCCCCATCAAACACTCCCAGGGCAGGTAGAGAACGGGTTAGATACAGAGTAAAGCTCCCTCTACACTGTCCCATCAAACACTCCCAGGGCAGGTACAGCATGGGTTGGATACAGAGTAAAGCTCCCTCTACACTGTCCCATCAAACACTCCCAGGGCAGGTACAGCACGGGTTAGATACAGAGTAAAGCTCCCTCTACACTGTCCCATCAAACACTCCCAGGGCAGGTAATGCACTGGTTAGAGACAGAGTAAATCTCCCTCTACACTGTCATCAAACACTCCCGGGGCAGGTACAGCACAGGTTAGATACAGAGTAAAGCTCCCTCTGCACTGTCCCATCAAACACTCCAAGGGCAGGTACAGCACGGGTTAGATACAGAGTAAAGCTCCCTCTACACTGTCCCATCAAACACTCCCAGGGCAGGTACAGCACGGGTTAGATACAGAGTAAAGCTCCCTCTACACTGTCCCATCAAACACTCCCAGGGCAGGTACTGCACGGGTTAGATACAGAGTAAAGCTCCCTCTACACTGTCCCATCAAACACTCCCAGGGCAGGTACAGCACGGGTTAGATACAGAGTAAAGCTCCCTCTACACTGTCCCATCAAACACTCCCAGGGCAGGTACAGCACGGGTTAGATACAGAGTAAAGCTTCCTCTACACTGTCCCATCAAACACTCCCAGGGCAGATACAGCACAGGTTAGATACAGAGTAAAGCTCCCTCTACACTGTCCCATCAAACACTCCCAGGGCAGGTACAGCACGGGTTAGATACAGAGTAAAGCTCCCTCTACACTGTCCCATCAAACACTCCCAGGGCAGGTAGAGCACGGGTTAGATACAGAGTAAAGCTCCCTCTACACTGTCCCATCAAACGCTCCCAGGGCAGGTACAGCACGAGTTAGATACAGAGTAAAGCTCCCTCTACACTGTCCCATCCAGCACTCCCAGGGCAGGTACAGCACGGGTTAGATACAGAGTAAAGCTCCCTCTACACTGTCCCATCAAACACTCCCAGGGCAGGTGCAGCACAGGTTAGATACAGAGTAAAGCTCCCTCTACACTGTCCCATCAAACACTCCCAGGGCAGGTACAGCACGGGTTAGATACAGAGTAAAGCTCCCTCTACACTCTCCCATCAAACACTCCCAGGGCAGGTACAGCACGGGTTAGATACAGAGTAAAGCTCCCTCTACACTGTCCCATCAAACACTCCCAGGGCAGGTACAGCACGGGTGAGATACAGAGTAAAGTTCCCTCTACACTGTCCCATCAAACACTCGCAGGGCAGGTACAGCACGGGTTAGATACAGAGTAAAGCTCCCTCTACACTGTCCCATCAAACACTCCCAGGGCAGGTACAGCACGGGTTAGATACAGAGTAAAGCTCCCTCTACACTGTCCCATCAAACACTCCCAGGGCAGGTACAGCACGGGTTAGATACAGAGTAAAGCTCCCTCTACACGGTCCCATCAAACACTCCCAGGGCAGGTACAGCACGGGTTAGATACAGAGTAAAGCTCCCTCTACACTGCCCCATCAAACATTCCCAGGGCAGGTACAGAACGGATTAGATACAGCGTAAATCTCCCTCTACACTGTCCCATCAAACACTCCCAGGGCAGGTACAGCACGGGTTAGATACAGAGTAAAGCTCCCTCTACACTGTCACATCAAACACTTCCAGGGCAGTTACAGCACGGGTTAGATACAGAGTAAAGCTCCCTCTACACTGTCCCATCAAACACTCCCAGGGCAGGTACAGCATGTGTTAGATACAGAGTAAAGCTCCCTCTACACTGTCCCATCAAACACTCCCAGGGCAGGTACAGCACGGGTTAGATACAGAGTAAAGCTCCCATTACACTATCCCATCAAACACTCCGAGGGCAGGTACAGAACAGGTTAGATACAGAGTAAAGCTCCCTCTGAACTGTCCCATCAAACACTCCCAGGGCAGGTACAGCACGGGTTAAATACATAGAAAAGCTCCCTCTACACTGTCCCATCAAACACTCCCAGGGCAGGTACAGCATGGGTTAGATGCAGAGTAAATCTCCCTCTACACTGTCCCATCAAACACTCCCAGGGCAGGTGCAGCACGGGTTAGATACAGAGTAAATCTCCCTCTACACTGTCCCATCAAACACTCCCAGGGCAGGGACAGCACGGGTTAGATACAGAGCAAATCTCCCTCTACACTGTCCCATCAAACACTCCCAGGGCAGGTACAGCACAGGTTAGATACAGAGTAAATCTCCCTCTACACTGTCCCCATCAAACACTCCCAGGGCAGGTACAGCACGGGTTAGATACAGAGTAAAGCTCCCTCTACACTGTCCCATCAAACACTCCCAGGGCAGGTACAGCATGGGTTGGATACAGAGTAAAGCTCCCTCTGCACTGTCCCATCAAACACTCCCAGGGCAGGTAGAGCACGGGTTAGATACAGAGTAAAGCTCCCTCTACACTGTCCCATCAAACGCTCCCAGGGCAGGTACAGCACGAGTTAGATACAGAGTAAAGCTCCCTCTACACTGTCCCATCAAACACTCCCAGGGCAGGTACAGCACGGGTTAGATACAGAGTAAAGCTCCCTCTACACTGTCCCATCAAACACTCCCAGGGCAGGTACAGCACAGGTTAGATACAGAGTAAAGCTCCCTCTACACTGTCCCATCAAACACTCCCAGAGCAGGTACAGCACGGGTTAGATACAGAGTAAAGCTCCCTCTACACTCTCCCATCAAACACTCCCAGGGCAGGCACAGCACGGGTTAGATACAGAGTAAAGCTCCCTCTACACTGTCCCATCAAACACTCCCAGGGCAGGTACAGCACGGGTGAGATACAGAGTAAAGCTCCCTCTACACTGTCCCATCAAACACTCCCAGGGCAGGTACAGCACGGATTAGATACAGAGTAAAGCTCCCTCTACACTGTCCCATCAAACACTCCCAGGGCAGGTACAGCACGGGTTAGATACAGAGTAAAGCTCCCTCTACACTGTCCCATCAAACACTCCCAGGGCAGGTGCAGCACGGGTTAGATACAGAGTAAAGCTCCCTCTACACGGTCCCATCAAACACTCCCAGGGCAGGTACAGCACGGGTTAGATACAGAGTAAAGCTCCCTCTACACTGCCCCATCAAACACTCCCAGGGCAGGTACAGAACGGGTTAGATACAGCGTAAATCTCCCTCTACACTGTCCCATCAAACACTCCCAGGGCAGGTACAGCACGGGTTAGATACAGAGTAAAGCTCCCTCTGCACTGTCCCATCAAACACTCCCAGGGCAGGTACAGCACAGGTTAGATACAGAGTAAAGCTCCATCTACACTGTGTCCATCAAACACTCCCAGGGCAGGTACAGCACGGGTTAGATACAGAGTAAAGCTCCCTCTACACTGTCCCATCAAACACTTCCAGGGCAGGTACAGCACGGGTTAGATACAGAGTAAAGCTCCCTCTGCACTGTCCCATCAAACACTCCCAGGGCAGGTACAGCACGGGTTAGATACAGAGTAAAGCTCCCTCTACACTGTCCCATCAAACACTCCCAGGGCAGGTACAGCACGGGGTTAGATACAGAGTAAAGCTCCCTCTACACTGTCCCATCAAACACTCCCAGGGCAGGTACAGCACGGGTTAGATACAGAGTAAAGCTCCCTCTGCACTGTCACATCAAACACTCCCGGGTACAGCATCAGTAAGGAATTGGATGACAACCATGACTAGGACCTCGAGCTGCTCTTTCCCTTCGGTATAATCAGGCCTGGAGTGGATCCCCACCGCTGCCATTGACTATCTGGCTGACTCTTTATTTCCATAGTATATGTGTTTCTATTCATTCTCGAGATGTGGCAAGGCCGGCATTTATTGCCCATCGCCTAATTTCCCTTGAGAAGGTGATGCTGAGTCGCCTCCTTGAACCACTGCAGTCCGTGTTCGGGAGGGAGTTCCAGGATATTGACCCAGCGACGATGAAGTAACGGCCGATATATTTCCAAGTGAGGATGTTGTGTGACTTGGAGGGGTACTTGGAGGTGGTGGCGTTCACATGCACCTGCTGCCCTTGTCCTTCTAGGTGGTGGAGATGACAGGGGATGGAACCTTGGTGAGTTGCTGCAGTTCACCAGTGGATTGCAGCGACTGGAGCCACAGTGCGGCAATCGAGGGACAGGCGAGTGGGTATCGAGTCCCGTGGCTGGGAAACCAATCGGTAGAGCAGCTTCGTCCTGCCATGTGCTGTGCACAGATTTGGTCTCCTTATCTGAGGGAGGATAGAAACATAGAAGATAGGAGCAGGAGTAGGCCATTCGGCCCCTCGAGCCTGCTCCGCCATTCAATGAGATCATGGCTGATCATCCAAATTCAGTACCCTGTCCCTGCTTTCTCCCCATATCCCTTGATCCCTTTAGCCTTAAGAAATATATCCAACTCCTTCTTGAATATATTTAATGAATTGGCCTCAACTGCCTTCTGTGGTAGAGAATTCCACAGGTTCACCACTCTCTGGGTGAAGAAATTCCTCCTAACCTCTGTCCTAAATGGCTTACCCCTTACCCTTAGACTGAGACCCCTGGTTCCGGACTCCCCCGCCATCGGGAACATCCTTCTTGCATCTAGCCTGTCTAGTCCTGTTAGAATGTTATAAGTTTCAATGAGATCCCCTCTCATTCTTCTAAACTCCAGTGAATATAAGCCTAATCGACCCAATCTCTCTTCATACGTCATTCCTGCCATCCCAGGTAGTCTGGTGAATCTTCGCTGCACTCTCTCCATGGCAAGAACATCCTTCCTCAGATAAGGCGACCAAAACTGCACACAATACTCAAGGTGTGGTCTCACCAAGGCCCTGTACAACTGCAGCAAGACATCCTTGTTCCTGTACTCGAACCCTCTCGCTATACTTGCCTTGAAGGCGGTGCATAGATACATAGATACATAGAAGATAGGAGCAGGAGTAGGCCATTCGGCCCTTCGTGCCTGCTCCGCCATTCGATGAGATCATGGCTGATCCTTTAATTCAGTATCCCGTCCCCGCCTTCTCTCCGTAACCCTTAACCCCTTTTGCCCGTAGAAATATATCTAATTCCCTCTTAAATATATTTAATGAGCTGGCGTACACTGCCCTCTGTGGCAATGAGTTCCACAGGTTCACCACTCTCTGAGTGAAGAAATTCCCCCTCATCTCTGTCCTAAATGGTTTAGCCCTTATCCTTAAATTATGTCCTCTAGTTCTGTTCTCACCCGCCAAGGGAAACATTCCTTCTGCATCCAGTCTGTCTAGACCTGTCAGAATTTTATACACTTCTATGAGGTCCCCTCTCAATCTTCTAAACTCCAGTGTGTACATCCCTAAACTACATAGTCTCTCCTCATAGGTCATTCCCGCCATTCCTGGTATCAGCCTGGTGAATCGCCGCTGTACCCCCTCCATGGCAAGAACATCCTTCCTCAGATGAGGCGACCAAAACTGTACACAGTACTCGAGGTGTGGTCTCACCAGTGCCCTGTACAGCTGCAGCAAGGTATCCCTGTTCCTGTATTCTAACCCTTTTGCTATGAAGGCCAGCATACCGTTTGCCTTCTTGACCGCCTGTTGCACCTGCATGCTCGCCTTCAGTGACTGGTGTACAAGAACACCCAGGTCTCTCTGTACTTCCCCCTCTCCCAATCTATTGCCATTTAAATAATAATTTGCCCTCCCGTTCCTGCACCCAAGGTGGATAACTTCGCACTTGTCCACATTATAGTGCATCTGCCATTTATCCGCCCAATCGCCCAGTCTGTCCAAATCGCTCTGGAGCTTCCTGGTCTCTTCCTCTGAGCCCACCCCCCCTCCTAGTTTAGTGTCGTCTGCAAATTTGGAAATGCTGCATCCGACTCCCTGATCCAGGTCATTAATGTAAATTGTGAACAGCTGGGGGCCCAGGACAGATCCCTGTGGTACCCCACTTGTTACTGCCTGCCATTCAGAAAATGAGCCGTTTATTCCAACTCTCTGTTTTCTATCTGACAGCCAGTTCCCTATCCACGCCAAAACTTTCCCCTTTATCCCATGAGCCTCAATTTTCCATGCTAATCTTTTATGTGGGACCTTATCGAAGGCCTTTTGGAAGTCCAGGTACACCACATCTACTGGCTCTCCCCCATCTATTCTACCAGTTACTCCCTCAAAAAATTCCAATAGATTAGTCAAGCACGATTTACCCTTTGTAAATCCATGTTGACTCTGTCCTATCCTGTCCCCATTTGCTAAGTGCTCCGCTATTTCATCCTTAATGATGGACTCCAGCATTTTGCCCACAACTGATGTAAGGCTTACAGGTCTGTAATTACCTGCTTTTTCCCTACCCCCCTTTTTGAATAGTGGGGTAACGTTAGCTACCCTCCAATCCATCGGCACTGTTCCCGAGTCTAATGAATTCTGAAAAATCATCCTTAGTGCATCCGCTATCTCTAGGGCCACCTCCTTCAGTACCCTAGGATGCATGTTATCAGGCCCTGGGGATTTGTCCACCTTCAATCCCTTTAGCTTCCTTAACACCATATCCTTAGAGATATTGATTTGCGTCAGTTCCTCCTTTGCCAATGTCCCTATTTTTCCCGATATCCCAGGGAGGTTTTTTGTGTCTTCCTTCGTAAAGACTGACCCAAAGTATGCATTTAGTTGATCTGCCATTTCCTTATTTCCCATTATATATTCCCCCGTATCTGACTGCAATGGACCAACTTTGGTTTTCACCAGTCTTTTCCTTTTGATATATTTATAAAAGCTTTTGGAGTTAGTTTTTATATTTTCCGCCAGCTTGTTTTCGTAAGCTATTTTGCCCCTCTTGATCATACCCTTTGCCCTCCTTTGCTCTATCTTAAACTGTTCCCAATCTTCCGCTCTGGCGCTTTTTTTGGCTATTTTATACGCCCTATCTTTGGATTTTATGCTGTCTCTAATTTCCCCTGTTATCCACGGTTGAGTCACCTTTTTAGATTTCCTTTTATGCCAGATTGGTATAAACAATTTTTGCAATTTTGTCATTCTATCTTTAAATGTTTGCCATTGTTTATCTACCTCCAGTCCTCCCAGGAACGTTGTCCAATCAGACCTACTCAGTTCCCGTCTCATGGCATCATAATTCCCCTTGTTTAAATTCAGGACCTTAGTCTCTGAGTCAATTTCTTCGCTCTCCATTTCGAGTGAGAAATCGATCATGTTATGATCGCTCTGACCCAAGGGTCCCCGTACAACAAGATTACTGATTAGTCCCTTCTCATTGCACAGTACCCAGTCCAATATAGCCTGTTCCCGAGTTGGTTCCTCGACATATTGATCCAGATAACCATCCCTTAAACACTCAAGGAATTCCTCCTCCTCATTATTTTTACTGATTAGGCTAGTCCAATCTATATGTAAGTTAAAGTCACCTATGATGACAGCTGTGCTCTTATTGCACGCTTCTCTAATTTCCCTCGTGATGCCCTCCCTAACCTCTATTTTACTATTTGGAGGCCTATATACCACTCCTATTAATGTTTTTCGCCCCTCGCTATTTCTTAGCTCCACCCATATAGATTCTGTATTAACTGAGTTAATATCCTTCTTTTCAATTGCATTTATCCCCTCTTTTACTAGCAATGCTACCCCTCCTCCCTTTCTTTTTTGTCGATCCTTCCTAAATACTGAATACCCCTGTATGTTAAGCTCCCAGCCCTGCTCACCCTGCAACCATGTTTCCGTAATCCCAATTAGATCATAATTATTAACCTCTATTTCCACAGCTAATTCATCTACCTTGTTCCTGATGCTTCTCGCATTAAGGTATAAAACCCTCAGGCTTTTTTTATGCTCACATTTTTTATGAATTAGTTTGGCCCTTTGTTTTTTGTTCCTCACCCTTTTACCATTTATTTCTGTCTGCCTTTCACTTTCCTCTATTTCACTACATAGGTTTCTAGCCCCCTGCCATACTAGTTTAAATGCTCCCGAACTGCTTTATCAAAAATTACCCCGAGAACATCAGTTCCATCTCTGCACAGGTGTAGACCGTCCCTTTTGTATAGGTCACACCTACCACAAAACTGGTTCCAATGCCTCAAAAATTTAAAACCCTCCCTCTTACACCACTGCTCAAGCCACGTATTTAGCCTAACTATCCTGTTCTCTGTACTCTTACTAGCACAAAGGTTCACTGGATTGATTCCTGGGATGAGAGGGTTGTCCTATGAGGAGAGATTGAGCCTATAGTCGCTGGAGTTTAGAAGAATGAGAGATAATTTCATTGAAACATATTAGATTCTGAGGGGGATTGACAGGATAGATGCTGAGAGGTTGTTTCCCCTGGCTGGAGAGTCTAGAACTAAGGGGCATAGTCTCAGGATAAGGGGTCGGCCATTTAAGACTGAGATTTCTTCACTCAGAAGGTTGTGAATCTTTGGAATTCTCTACCTCAAAGGACTGTGGATGCTGAGTCGCTGAGTATATGCAAGGATGAGATCGATAGATTTTGGTCTCTAGGGGAATCAAGGGATATGGGGATCGGGCGGGAAAGTGGAGTTACATAAGAACATAAGAACATAAGAAATAGGAGCAGGAGTAGGCCAATCGGCCCCTCGAGCCTGCTCCGCCATTCAATAAGATCATGGCTGATCTGATCCTAACCGCCAATCCACTTTGACAGGACTATCTCCTAAATCTAACAGAATTAGACACACAAAACAGGAGCAGGATCAGGCTACACGGCCCCTGGGCCCGCTCCGCTACCCACAGGGCCATGACCGATCCGAACCTAGACTCATGTCCAAATTCCTGCCCGCTCCCCGTAACCCTTAATTCCCTTTTCTTCTAGGAAACTGTCTATTTCTGTTTTAAATTTATGTAATGATGTAGCTTCGACAGCTTTTTGGGGCAGCATATTCCA
The DNA here is from genome assembly GCF_052327205.1 of Somniosus microcephalus. Lineage (NCBI taxonomy): Eukaryota > Metazoa > Chordata > Chondrichthyes > Squaliformes > Somniosidae > Somniosus > Somniosus microcephalus. Next base: position 250,009,321 of record NC_140995.1, on the reverse strand, counting down.
TGGACCTACCACCCTCTGAGTGAAGTAGTTCCTCCTCATCTCAGTTTTGAAAGAGCAGCCCCTTATTCTAAGACTATGCCCCCTAGTTCTAGTTTCACCCATCATCTGGAACATCCTCCCCGCATCCACCCGATCCAACCCCTTCACAATCTTATATGTTTCAATAAGATCGTCTCTCATTCTTCTGAACTCCAATGAGTAGAGTCCCAATCTACTCAACCTCTCCTCATATGTCCATCCCCTCATCCCCGGGATTAACCGAGTGAACCTTCTTTGTACTGACTCGAGAGCAAGTATGTCTTTTCTTAAGTATGGACACCAAAACTGTACGCAGTATTCCAGGTGCGGTCTCACCAATACCTTGTACAACTGAAGCAATACCTCCCTATTTTTATATTCTATCCCCCTAGCAATGAAAGCCAACATTCCATTGGCCTTCTTAATCACTTGCTGCACCTGCATACTAACCTTTTGAGTTTCGTGCACCAGGACCCCCAGATCCCTTTGTACTTCAGTACTTTCCAGTTTCTTGCCATTAAGATAATAACTTGCTCTACGATTTTTCCTGCCAAAGTGCATAACCTCACACTTTCCAGTATTGTATTCCATCTGCCAAGTCTCTGCCCACTTAATTAGCCTATGTCCCCTTGCAGGTTTTTTATGTCCTCCTCTCTCACTACTTTCCCTCCCATCTTAGTATCATCTGCAAACTTTGATATGTTACACTCGGTCCCCTCCTCCAAATCGTTAATATAGATTGTAAAGAGTTGGGGACCCAGCACTGTCCCCTGCGGAACACCACTGGTTACTGATTGCCAGTCTGAGAATGAACCATTTATCCCAACTCTCTGCCTTCTGTTAGATAGCCAATCCTCTATCCATGCCAGAATATTACCCACAATCCCGTGATTTTTTATCTTAAGCAATAATCTTTTGTGTGGCACCTTGTCAAATGCCTTTTGGAAGTCTAAATACACTACATCCACTGGTTCCCCTTTATCCACCCTGTATGTTACTTCCTCAAAGAACTCCAGCAAATTTGTCAAACATGACTTCCCCTTCATAAAACCATGCTGACTTTGTCTTATTAAACTATGATTATCCAAATGTCCTGTTACTGTCTCCTTAAGTTGAGGTCGAAGATCAGCCATGGTCTTATTGAATGGTGGAGCAGGCTCGAGGGGCGGTATGGCCGACTCCTGATCCTAATTCTTACGTAATTAATGAGGTACAGGCGGTACAGGACCCCTCCCGTTACTTCTGCGGTGGTTTCAAGCGGTCATCTCTTTCAGACGAAAAACAGGAAAAGCCCCTCATCAAGGACGTGCTGTCATTCGTGACCGGTGGTGATGTTGCGTTCCTCACTAAGCTGAATATCCTGCTCTCCGAGAGGAAGGGGTCACTCGACGCCTCCGTCTACACTGACTGGGCCGTCTCGCTCATAAACTCCGCCACTTTAGTGAGGCAGAAGGTAAGAAAAGCCCGCACAGCTGGGTGGGAAGGGGGCTGGCTGCCTCAGGAGGCCGGGGAGGTCAATGGGTTTCTCGGGGGTGAGGTAACTGGTCCGGATATTCCCTCTGGTCGAACACAGGGACACTTTATCTTCTCAATCGGAACATCGGAGGGGGAACAGGAAGGTGGGGTGGCAGGAGGGCGAGGGGATGGGGTGGGGCAGGGTAGGAAGTAGGGTTGCAACATTTTGGGAATTTTTAAAAGAAACTTTCCATGGGAACTTTTGGGAATTTATGGGGATTTGGGGAATTTTGAGTTTTTTTGCACACTGATGGTTTTTGTCTCTCACCCTTATATTATCTTTGTCATCAAAATAGACATACTGTTCCATACAAATAAAAACAGGCTTTCAAAACTTTATTTAGGTTATAATTTTGAACTTTATTGAACCCCCACAAAAAAGACCCACCTAAAATAAAATAAAAAGAGCGTCAGCTTATATTTAGCCTGTAATTTGTCCTTATTTTGACCCTATGAGTCTTCTACTCCTCATTGCTCCTCCTGATTCTCGGACTCTGGCTCTGACGTGTCCATTTCCTCCTCTGTGTCAGTGTCTAGCTGTGTGGTGGACACTTCTGTATCTGGCTCAATAAGTTGTAGGTTTGCCCGGATAGCCACCAGTTTCTCCACTCTCTTGTTAGTCAGCCTGTTGCGCACCTTTGTATGCGTATTCCCAAAAAGTGACCAGTTTCGTTCAGAGGCCGCTGATGAAGGTGGGATTTGGAGTATCACCGATGCAATAGGTGACAGGGCCTCAGATGCACAAAGTCCCTTCCACCAGGTATGTGCACTGATATGTTTGCATGATTCCCATATCCCGTCCCCATTCCAAAGACCTTGCTTGGTAGAGAACTTTGCCAGACTTCCCAGAACTTTGCCCACGTCCAGATTGAGGTGGCGTGAGAGGGTGGAAATCACACTGTAAGCGCGGTTGATCTGTTCTCCAGAAAGTATTGGCCTCCCAACATGCTTTGGGTCCAGCATGTATGCTGCAGCATGAATCGGCTTGACACAAAATTCTTGACACGTCTGTATGAATTGAACAATTGCCTTCTCCTCTGCTTTGAGCAGCAGGGATGTGGGTAGGGCAATACTGATTTGTTCTTTTAAATCAGCAAAAAGCCCGAGAACATCTGACAAGACAGCGTCATCTCCTTCAATCTGAGCAATTGCAGATGCTACTGGTGAGAGTAGTTTAAGGCTGCTAACCACTCTTGTTCTTTGTCGTTTGCTTGGAGTTGTAGGTTGCTGCAACTACCTGTTTTCCCCTGACATACTTAACAACTTGCTTGGCTCTCTTGTACAGTGTTCTCAAACCCATGATGTCCTTGAGGAGCAGGTTGAGCCCATGAGCTGCGCACCCAATAGACGTAATATGAGGGTAGGCCTCCTCCACTTGAGCCCAAGCAGCCTTCATATTCGCAGCATTGTCAGTAACTACTGCAAAGACCTTTTGTGATCCAAGATCGTTGATGACCACTTTCAGCTCATCAGCAATGTGTGTGCCTGTGTGTCTGTTGTCCTTCGTGTCTGTGCTCTTGAAGAACACTGGGCGAGGAGTGCAGACGATGTAGTTTATGATGCCCTCCCCTCGTACATTTGACCACCCATCTGAGATAACTGCAACTCAGTCTGCCATCTCTATCATTTCTTTGAGCTTTCCTTGGACTCTTTTATACTCAGCCTCCAGCAAATAAGTAGACAAAGCATGTCTGGTGGGAGGACAGTATGCAGGGTGAATAACATTGAAAAATCTCTTCCAGTACACATTGGCTGTGAGCATGAGGGGTGAGCCTGTTGCATATACAGCTCGAGCAAGGCACTCATCTGCATTCTTCTGGCTATGGTTATCCATTGTATCAAAGAACCTTCCAAGTGGGCCAGGAGTTGCTGATGATAAGTACTGATGCTGAATGTGAACCATTATCTTCTTGAATGGAAGCAGAGGAACTCTGGGCTGACTGCTGTGAGCTTTGAGTGAAGTTGTTGCATTTGGATAAATGCTGCTGCATCTTTGTGGCATTCTTTACATATGACTTTGTACAGTGTTTGCACATGTACACAGTCTTTCCATCTTTAATGCCTGGGGTAAAATGCTTCCACACATCCGACGGTAAACGTGGCATTGTTCTATGCAGAGAAATAAAGAGCATTCATCTCTGTGTCGAACTGCGGTCGATCAGCACGATTGCAACAGGGTGAGTAAATTTTTCCTGATGCTCCATGTGATGGAAGAATGACCTGTGCACACATGATGCTACATCACCAATAGAGGGAGCTAATCGCTCATCCACTCATCCAACCAATCAGGACACATTTGTTCACAGACATACACAAAACTTGTAATTATTAAAACAAGCCAAGTAAGAAGGTAAACATATATTGATTAAGAAATTCCTTAATAATTAAGATTCCATCTCTCTTAGTAATTTTAAGAGAGGACCTGTGAAAAAATGAAAGAAATACAAAAAAAAACAATATTATGCTAGCATGTGCATTTTTGGGCAAAATTCCCAAGCTAAATGTCCCGTGGAAAATTTCTGGAAAATTACCGGAAACTTTCCACCCCTTCGCACCCCTAATAGGAAGTGGTCCTGCTTTGTGGGGCGGGCTTGATGGGGCGGCTGGGCTTTCTCTGCCAGTGTGTCAGTAACTGAAGCCACGTTTGCCTCTGGCAGCCGCTGCCAATCTACGCTCTGGTTCCGGTGACGATGAGGGAAGCTGCGGTGATCAGACAGAACCTGGAGCGGGCGATCGGTGATTATGAGGCGGAGTACAACGTGTGTAAGTGCGCGCCCTGCAGGAACGGTGGCACAGTGATCCAGCTGGACGGGCAGTGCCGGTGCCTGTGCCCTCTACACTTCCAGGATGTAGCCTGCCAGACGCCAAAACCCATTCACAAGGGGAAAGGTAGGCACTCCTGTGGGCCTGACGAGAAGAAACAGGCATGGGGGAAGGGGAGTGGGGAGAACGGGTGTGTGGGGGGTGAAGGGGAATGGGTGTGGGGGGGAAGGGGAATGGGTGTGGGGGGAAGGGGAATGGGTGTGGGGGGGGGAAGGGGAATGGGTGTGGGGGGGAAGGGGAATGTGTGTGGGGGGGAAGGGGAATGGGTGTGGGGGGAAGGGGAATGGGTGTGGGGGGGAAGGGGAATGGGTGTGGGGGGGAAGGGGAATGGGTGTGGGGGGGAAGGGGAATGGGTGTGGGGGGGAAGGGGAATGGGTGTGGGGGGGAAGGGGAATGGGGTGTGGGGGGGAAGGGGAATGGGTGTGGGGGGGAAGGGGAATGGGTGTGGGGCGGAGGGGAATGGGTGTGGGGGGGAAGGGGAATGGGTGTGGGGGGGAGGGGAATGGGTGTGGGGGGAAGGGGAATGGGGGCATGGGGGGAAGGGGAATGGGTGTGGGGGAAGGGGAATGGGGGCGTGGGGGGAAGGGGAATGGGTGTGGGGGGGGAAGGGGAATGGGTGTGGGGGGGGAAGGGGAATGGGTGTGGGGGGGAGGGGAATGGGTGTGGGGGGAAGGGGAATGGGTGTGGGGGGGGGAGGGGAATGGGTGTGGGGGGGAGGGGAATGGGTGAGGGGGGGAAGGGGAATGGGTGCGGGGGGGAAGGGGAATGGGTGTGGGGGGAAGGGGAATGGGTGTGGGGGGGGAAGGGGAATGGGTGTGGGGGGGGAAGGGGAATGGGTGTGGGGGGAAGGGGAATGGGTGTGGGGGGAAGGGGAATGGGTGTGGGGGGAAGGGGAATGGGTGTGGGGGGAAGGGGAATGGGTGTGTGGGGGAAGGGGAATGGGTGTGTGGGGGGAAGGGGAACAGGTGTGGGGGGAAGGGGAACAGGTGTGTGGGGGAAGGGGAACGGTGTGGGGGGAAGGGGAATGGGTGTGGGGGGAAGGGGAACAGGTGTGGGGGGAAGGGGAACAGGTGTGTGGGGGAAGGGGAACGGGTGTGGGGGGAAGGGGAACGGGTGTGTGGGGGGGAAGGGGAATGGGTGTGGGGGGAAGGGGAACAGGTGTGTGGGGGGAAGGGGAACGGGTGTGGGGGGAAGGGGAATGGGTGTGTGGGGGGAAGGGGAACAGGTGTGGGGGGAAGGGGAACAGGTGTGTGGGGGAAGGGGAACGGGTGTGGGGGGGAAGGGGAACGGGTGTGTGGGGGGAAGGGGAATGGGTGTGGGGGGAAGGGGAATGGGGGCGTGGGGGGAAGGGGAATGGGGGCGTGGGGGGAAGGGGAATGGGGGCGTGGGGGGAAGGGGAATGGGTGTGGGGGGGGAAGGGGAATGGGTGTGGGGGGGGGAAGGGGAATGGGTGTGGGGGGGAAGGGGAACGGGTGTGGGGGGGAAGGGGAATGGGTGTGGGGGGGAAGGGGAATGGGTGTGGGGGGAAGGGGAATGGGTGTGGGGGGGAAGGGGAATGGGGGCGTGGGGGGAAGGGGAATGGGGGCGTGGGGGGAAGGGGAATGGGTGTGGGGGGGGGAAGGGGAATGGGTGTGGGGGGGGAAGGGGAATGGGTGTGGGGGGGAAGGGGAATGGGTGTGGGGGGAAGGGGAATGGGGGCGTGGGGGGAAGGGGAATGGGTGTGGGGGGGAAGGGGAATGGGTGTGGGGGGGAAGGGGAATGGGTGTGGGGGGGAAGGGGAATGGGTGTGGGGGGAAGGGGAATGGGTGTGAGGGGGAAGGGGAATGGGTGTGGGGGGAAGGGGAATGGGTGTGGGGGGGGAAGGGGAATGGGTGTGGGGGGGAAGGGGAATGGGTGTGGGGGGGGAAGGGGAATGGGTGTGGGGGGGGAAGGGGAATGGGTGTGGGGGGGGAAGGGGAATGGATGTTGGGGGAAGGGGAATGGGTGTGGGGGGAAGGGGAATGGGTGTGGGGGGGGAAGGGGAATGGGTGTGGGGGGGAAGGGGAATGGGTGTGGGGGGAAGGGGAATGGGTGTGAGGGGGAAGGGGAATGGGTGTGTGGGGGGAAGGGGAATGGATGTTGGGGGAAGGGGAATGGGTGTGGGGGGAAGGGGAATGGGTGTGGGGGGAAGGGGAATGGGTGTGGGGGGGAAGGGGAATGGATGTTGGGGGAAGGGGAATGGGTGTGGGGGGAAGGGGAATGGGTGTGGGGGGAGGGAAGGGGAATGGGGGTGTGGGGGGAAGGGGAATGGGTGTGGGGGGAAGGGGAATGGGTGTGCAGGGGGAAGGGGAATGGGTGTGGGGGGAAGGGGAATGGGTGTGGGGGGAAGGGGAATGGGTGTGGGGGGAAGGGGAATGGGTGTGCAGGGGGAAGGGGAATGGATGTTGGGGGAAGGGGAATGGGTGTGGGGGGGAAGGGGAATGGGTGTGGGGGGAAGGGGAATGGGTGTGGGGGGGGGAAGGGGAATGGGTGTGGGGGGGAAGGGGAATGGATGTTGGGGGAAGGGGAATGGGTGTGGGGGGAAGGGGAATGGGTGTGGGGGGAAGGGGAATGGGTGTGGGGGGGGAGGGGAATGGGTGTGGGGGGGGAAGGGGAATGGATGTTGGGGGAAGGGGAATGGGTGTGGGGGGGAAGGGGAATGGGTGTGCAGGGGGAAGGGGAATGGATGTTGGGGGAAGGGGAATGGGTGTGGGGGGAAGGGGAATGGGTGTGGGGGGAAGGGGAATGGGTGTGGGGGGGGAAGGGGAATGGGTGTGGGGGGGAAGGGGAATGGATGTTGGGGGAAGGGGAATGGGTGTGGGGGGAAGGGGAATGGGTGTGGGGGGGAAGGGGAATGGGTGTGGGGGGGAAGGGGAATGGGTGTGGGGGGAAGGGGAATGGGTGTGCAGGGGGAAGGGGAATGGGTGTGTGGGGGGAAGGGGAATGGATGTTGGGGGAAGGGGAATGGGTGTGGGGGAAGGGGAATGGGTGTGGGGGGAAGGGGAATGGGTGTGGGGGGGAAGGGGAAAGGGTGTGGGGGGGGAAGGGGTGAATGGGTGTGGGGGGGGAAGGGGAATGGGTGTGGGGGGGAAGGGGAATGGGTGTGGGGGGGAAGGGGAATGGGTGTGTGGGGGGGAAGGGGAATGGGTGTGGGGGGGAAGGGGAATGGGTGTGGGGGGAAGGGGAATGGGTGTGTGGGGGGGAAGGGGAATGGGTGTGGGGGGAAGGGGAATGGGTGTGTGGGGGAAGGGGAACGGGTGTGGGGGGAAGGGGAACGGGTGTGTGGGGGGAAGGGGAATGGGTGTGGGGGGGAAGGGGAACAGGTGTGTGGGGGGAAGGGGAACGGGTGTGGGGGGAAGGGGAATGGGTGTGTGGGGGGAAGGGGAATGGGTGTGGGGGGGAAGGGGAATGGGGGCGTGGGGGGGAAGGGGAATGGGGGCGTGGGGGGAAGGGGAATGGGGGCGTGGGGGGAAGGGGAATGGGTGTGGGGGGGGAAGGGGAATGGGTGTGGGGGGGAAGGGGAATGGGTGTGGGGGGAAAGGGAATGGGTGTGGGGGGGAAGGGAATGGGTGTGGGGGGGAAGGGGAATGGGTGTGAGGGGGAAGGGGAATGGGTGTGGGGGAAGGGGAATGGGTGTGGGGGGGGAAGGGGAATGGGTGTGGGGGGGAAGGGGAATGGGTGTGGGGGGGGGAAGGGGAATGGGTGTGGGGGGGGAAGGGGAATGGGTGTGGGGGGGAAGGGGAATGGATGTTGGGGGAAGGGGAATGGGTGTGGGGGGAAGGGGAATGGGTGTGGGGGGGGAAGGGGAATGGGTGTGTGGGGGAAGGGGAATGGGTGTGGGGGGAAGGGGAATGGGTGTGAGGGGGAATGGGAATGGGTGTGGGGGGAAGGGGAATGGGTGTGTGGGGGGAAGGGGAATGGATGTTGGGGGAAGGGGAATGGGTTGTGGGGGGAAGGGGAATGGGTGTGGGGGGAAGGGGAATGGGTGTGGGGGGGAAGGGGAACGGGTGTGGGGGGGGAAGGGAATGGGTGTGGGGGGGGAAGGGGAATGGGTGTGGGGGGGGCAGGGGAATGGGTGTGGGGGGGGAAGGGGAATGGGTGTGGGGGGAAGGGGAATGGGTGTGTGGGGGGGAAGGGGAATGGGTGTGGGGGGAAGGGGAATGGGTGTGGGGGGGAAGGGGAACGGGTGTGGGGGGAAGGGGAATGGGTGTGGGGGGGAAGGGGAACGGGTGTG
>NC_140995.1:249802008-250000213 GCF_052327205.1 Somniosus microcephalus | reverse complement strand
GGGGTTGGGGATATGGGGAGAAGGTGGGAAGGTGGGGTTGGGGATATGGGGAGAAGGTGGAAGGTGGGGTTGGGGGATATGGGGGAGAAGGGGTGGGTAGGTGGGGTTGGGATATGGGGAGAAGGTGGGTAGGTGGGTTGGGGATATGGGGAGAAGGTGGGAAGGTGGGGTTGGGGATATGGGGAGAAGGTGGGAAGGTGGGGTTGGGGATATGGGGAGAAGGTGGGTAGGTGGGGTTGGGGGATATGGGGAGAAGGTGGGTAGGTGGGGTTGGGGATATGGGGAGAAGGTGGGAAGGTGGGGTTGGGGATATGGGGAGAAGGTGCGTAGGTGGGGTTGGGGGATATGGGGAGAAGGTGGGTAGGTGGGGTTGGGGGATATGGGGAGAAGGTGGGTAGGTGGGGTTGGGGATATGGGGAGAAGGTGGGTAGGTGGGGTTGAGGGATATGGGGAGAAGGTGGGTAGGTGGGGTTGGGGATATGGGGAGAAGGTGGGGTTGGGGATATGGGGAGAAGGTGGGTAGGTGGGGTTGAGGGATATGGGGAGAAGGTGGGTAGGTGGGGTTGGGGATATGGGGAGAAGGTGGGGGTTGGGGATATGGGGAGAAGGTGGGAAGGTGGGGTTGGGGATATGGGGAGAAGGTGCGTAGGTGGGGTTGGGGGATATGGGGAGAAGGTGGGTAGGTGGGTTGGGGATATGGGGAGAAGGTGGGTAGGTGGGGTTGGGGATATGGGGAGAAGGTGGGTAGGTGGGGTTGGGGGATATGGGGAGAAGGTGGGTAGGTGGGGTTGGGGATATGGGGAGAAGGTGGGTAGGTGGGGTTGGGATATGGGGAGAGGTGGGTGGGTGGGGTTGGGGGATATGGGGAGAAGGTGGGTAGGTGGGGTTGGGGATATGGGGAGAAGGTGGGTAGGTGGGGTTGGGGGATATGGGGAGAAGGTGGGTGGGTGGGGTTGGGGATTATGGGGAGAAGGTGCGTAGGTGGGGTTGGGGGATATGGGAGAAGGTGGGTAGGTGGGGTTGGGGATATGGGGAGAAGGTGGGTAGGTGGGGTTGGGGGATATGGGGAGAAGGTGGGTAGGTGGGTTGGGGATATGGGGAGAAGGTGGGTAGGTGGGGTTGGGGGATATGGGGAGAAGGTGGGTGGGTGGGGTTGGGGATATGGGGAGAAGGTGGGTAGGTGGGGCTGAGGATATGGGGAGAAGGTGGGTAGGTGGGGTTGGGGATATGGGGAGAAGGTGGGTAGGTGGGGTTGGGGGATATGGGGAGAAGGTGGGTAGGTGGGGGTTGGGGATTTGGGGAGAAGGTGGGTAGGTGGGGTGGGGATATGGGGAGAAGGTGGGTAGGTGGGGTTGGGGAGAAGGGGAGAAGGTGGGTCAGTGGGGTTGGGGAGAAGGTGGGTAGGTGGGGGTTGGGGAGATGGGGGAGAAGGTGGGTAGGTGGGGCTGAGGATATGGGGAGAGGTGGGTAGGTGGGGTTGGGGATATGGGGAGAAGGTGGGTAGGTGGGGTTGGGAGATGGGGAGAAGGTGGGTAGGTGGGGTTGGGGATATGGGGAGAAGTTGAGTAGGTGGGGTTGGGGATATGGGGAGAAGGTGGGTAGGTGGGGTTGGGGAGATGGGGAGAAGGTGGGTAGGTGGGGTTGGGGAGAAGGTGGGTAGGTGGGGGTTGGGGAGATGGGGAGAAGGTGGGTAGGTGGGGTGGATCTTTGAAAAATGACCAGGATTGTTGGGAACTTTTCCTTGTTTCTCTTTCCAGGCGGAGAACGCTCAGGGGTTGGAGAGTTAAACATGTTCTCCCCCACCCCCACCCTCTCCTGTAAGGATCCCGCAGCCAAAATCTAAATCCTGAGAAACTCAGAACTCGTTTGCCAAGGAATTTTATTTTTGGCTCAGGATTAGTGTAAACGCTGGTTAAAAATAACCAGGGTTATTAATCCTTGTCCCACAACCCATTTAATCATTGACAGAGCAACATAGTCTCAACAAACAGGGAGCACAAAATGTGGTTCACACAGGAGTGATTCAACCTTCAGAGGCTCCGCGGTCTACAGCAGGGCCTTGTAAAATTCAGCAAAGGGCAGCAACAACCACTACTGTGAAGACTGTCCCAAATAGGAACAGGAACTGTATTGGAGGAATGGATGTGATCCATTGAGATTGTTTACAGTGGGAGTGAATAACAGGGTTTTAAGCCTTTGGGAGTGTGTACAACACCAGTGAATGGGATGCGGTTTGGTCCATTGGGATTGTGTACAGTGGGAGTGAATAACATAGAGAGATAGGAACAGGAGTAGGCCATTCGGCCCTTCGAGCCTGCTCCGCCATTCAATGAGATCATGGCTGATCTTCATCTGAGATCTTAGCTGATCTTACCAGTTCAGTACCCCGTCCCCGCCTTTTCTCCGTAACCCTTAATCCCCTTAGCCTTCAGAAATATATCCAATTCTCTCTTGAAAATATTTATTGAATTAGCCTTCACAGCCCTCTGTGGCAGGGAATTCCACAGGCTCACCACTCTTTGAGTGAAGAAATTCTTCCTCATCTCTGTTTTAAATGATTTGCCCGCTATTTTTAGACTGTGGCCCCTGGTTCTGTGCTCCCCTGCCATTGGAAACATTCTCTCTGAATTCAGCCTGTCCAGGCCTGCCATAATTTTATATGTTTCGATGAGATCCCCTCTCAATCTTCTAAACTCCAGTGAGTACAAGCCCAAACTATTCAATCTCTCCTCGTAGGTCATTCCCGCCATTCCAGGTATCAGCCTGGTGAATCGCCGCTGCACTCTTTCCATGGCAAGAACATCCTTCCGCAGATGGGGCGACCAAAACTGTACACAATACTCCAGATGCGGTCTCACCAGCACCTTGTACAGCTGTAGTAAGGTATCCCTATTCCTATACTCGAACCCCCTTGATATGAAGGCCAACATACCATTTGCCTTCTTAATCGCCTGTTGCACCTGCATGCTCTCCTTCAGTGACTGGTGCACAAGAACACCCAGGTCCCTCTGCACTTCCCCATCTCCCAATCTATTGCCATTTAGATAATAATCTACCCTCCTGTTTTTACCCCCAAAGTGGATAACCTCGCATTTATCCACATTATAGTGCATCTGCCACGTATCCGCCCATTCCCCCAACCTGTCCAAATCGCACTGTAGCCTCCTGACATCCTCATCAGAGCCCACCCCTCCTCCTAGTTTAGTGTCGTCAGCGAATTTGGAAATATTGCATCCAATTCCCTGATCCAGATCATTTATATATATTGTGAACAGCTGGGGTCCCAGGACAGATCCTTGCGGCACCCCGCTGGTCACTGCCTGCCACTCCGAAAACGAGCCGTTTATTCCAACTCTCTGTTTTCTATCCGCCAGCCAGTTCTCTATCCACGTTAATACTTTGCCCCCAATCCCATGAGCCTTAATTTTGCATGATAATCTTTTGTGTGGAACCTTATCGAAGGCTTTCTGGAAGTCAAGGTACACCACATCCACTGGCTCTCCCCCATCTATTTTACCAGTTACTTCCTCAAAAAATTCCAGCAGATTAGTCAAACACGATTTACCCTTTGTAAATCCATGTTGACTCTGTCCGATCCTTTCCCCATTTGTCAAGTGCTCCGCTATTTTATCCTTAATAATGGACTCTAGCATTTTGCCCACAACCGATGTAAGGCTTACTGGTCTATAATTCCCTGCTTTCTCTCTACCCCCCTTTTTAAATATTGGGGTAACATTAGCTACCCTCCAATCCACGGGTACTGTTCCCGAGTCAATGGAGTTCCGGAAGATGATCCTTAGAGCATCTGCTATCTCCAGGGCCACCTCCTTAAGTACCCTAGGATGTAGTTTATCAGGCCCCGGGGATTTGTCGGCCTTCAGTCCCCTCAACTTACCCAACACCATATCCCTAGAGATACTAATTTCTGTCAGCTCCTCCCTCTCATTAGTCCCTATGTTTGCCGATATTCCTGGGAGGTTATTTGTGTCCTCCTTTGTGAATACAGAACCAAAGTATGAGTTTAATTGGTCTGCCATTTCCTTATTCTCCATTATATATTCTCCCGAATCGGACTGCAAGGGACCGACTTGGGATTTTACCAGTCTTTTCCTCCTGATATACCGATAAAAGCTTTTGCAGTCTGTCTTTATGTTTGCTGCAAGTTTACTTTCGTATTCTATTTTCCCCTTCCTGATTAATCCCTTTGTCCTCTTTTGCTGTATCCTGTACTGCCCCCAATCTTCCGGTCTGGTGCTTTTTTTTGCCAGTTGATATGCCCTTTTTTTTGATTTTATGCTGTCCCTAATTTCCCTCGTTATCCACGGTTGAGCCACCTTTTTAGGTTTATTTTTATGCCAAACCGGTATAAACATGTTCTGGAATTCTTCCATTCTATCTTTGAATGCTTGCCATTGTCTATCCACTGTCAATCCCCCCAGAAACACCACCCAATCAATCTTACCCAATTCCCGTCTCATACCCTCGTAATTCCCTTTATTTAAGTTCTGGACCTTAGTCTCTGATGCAATTTCCTCACTCTCCATCTCGACTGAGAGCTCGATCATATTATGATCGCTCTGACCCAAGGGGCCTCGTACAAGAAGATTGTTGATAAGTCCCTTCTCATTGCACAATACCCAGTCTAAAATGGCCTGATCTCGAGTCGGCTCCTCGACATATTGGTCCAGATAACCGTCCCGAAAACATTCCAGGAATTCCTCCTCCTCAGAATTTTTACTAATTTGGGTAGTCCAATCAATATGTAAATTAAAGTCACCCATGATGACAGCTGTGCTCTTATCGCACGCTTCTCTAATTTCCCTTTTTATGCCTTCCCTCACCTCCATATTACTATTTGGAGGCCTATATATCACACCCACTAACGTTTTCCTCCCCTTGCTATTTCTCATTTCTACCCATACAGATTCCGTTTCATCCAAGTTAATATCCTTCCTTTCCATTGCATTAATCCCCTCCTTTACCAGCAATGCTACCCCACCTCCCCTACCTTTTTGCCGATCCTTCCTAAATATTGTATATCCCTGGATGTTAAGTTCCCAGCCTTGCCCACCCTGCAGCCACGTTTCTGTAATCCCAATCAAATCATACTTGTTTACCTCTATTTCCACAACTAAAACTAACAGGGTTTTAAGACCTTGGGAGTGTGTACAACACCAGTGAATGGGAGGGGGTTTGATCCATTGGGATTGTGTACAGTGGGGTGAATGGGAAGGGGTTTGATCCATTGGGATTGTGTACAGTGGGAGTGAATGGGAAGGGGTTTGGTCCATTGGGATTGTGTACAGTGGGAGTGAATGGGAGGGGGTTTGATCCATTGGGATTGTGTACAGTGGGGTGAATGGGAAGGGGTTTGGTCCATTGGGATTGTGTACAGTGGGAGTGAATGGGAGGGGGTTTGATCCATTGGGATTGTGTACAGTGGGAGTGAATGGGAAGGGGTTTGGTCCATTGGAATTGTGTACAGTGGGAGTGAATGGGAAGAGGTTTGCTCCATTGGGATTGTGTACAGTGGGAGAGAATGGGAAGGGGTTTGGTCCATTGGGATTGTGTACAGTGGGAGTGAATGGGAAGGGGTTTGCTCCATTGGGATTGTGTACAGTGGGAGTGAATGGGAAGGGGTTTGGTCCATTGGGATTGTGTACAGTGGGGTGAATGGGAAGGGGTTTGGTCCATTGGGATTGTGTACAGTGGGAGTGAATGGGAAGAGGTTTGGTCCATTGGGATTGTGTACAGTGGGAGTGAATGGGAAGAGGTTTGGTCCATTGGGATTGTGTACAGTGGGAGTGAATGGGAAGGGGTTTGGTCCATTGGGATTGTGTACAGTGGGAGTGAATGGGAAGAGGTTTGGTCCATTGGGATTGTGTACAGTGGGTGTGAATGCGAAGGGGTTTGGTCCATTGGGATTGTGTACAGTGGGGTGAATGGGAAGAGGTTTGGTCCATTGGGATTGTGTACAGTGGGAGTGAATGGGAGGGGGTTTGGTCCATTGGGATTGTGTACAGTGGGGTGAATGGGAAGGGGTTTGGTCCATTGGCATTGTGTACAGTGGGAGTGAATGGGAAGGGGTTTGGTCCATTGGGATTGTGTACAGTGGGGTGAATGGGAAGGGGTTTGGTCCACTGGGATTGTGTACAGTGGGAGTGAATGGGAAGAGGTTTGGTCCATTGGGATTGTGTACAGTGGGAGTGAATGGGAAGAGGTTTGGTCCATTGGGATTGTGTACAGTGGGAGTGAATGGGAAGAGGTTTGGTCCATTGGGATTGTGTACAGTGGGAGTGAATGGGAAGGGGTTTGGGTCCATTGGGATTGTGTACAGTGGGAGTGAATGGGAAGGGGTTTGGTCCATTGGGATTGTGTACAGTGGGGTGAATGGGAAGGGGTTTGGTCCATTGGGATTGTGTACAGTGGGAGTGAATGGGAAGGGGTTTGGTCCATTGGGATTGTGTACAGTGGGGTGAATGGGAAGGGGTTTGGTCCATTGGGATTGTGTACAGTGGGAGTGAATGGGAAGAGGTTTGGTCCATTGGGATTGTGTACAGCGGGAGTGAATGGGAAGGGGTTTGGGTCCATTGGGATTGTGTACAGTGGGAGTGAATGGGAAGAGGTTTGGGTCCATTGGGATTGTGTACAGTGGGAGTGAATGGGAAGAGGTTTGGTCCATTGGGATTGTGTAAAGTGGGAGTGAATGGGAAGGGGTTTGGGTCCATTGGGATTGTGTACAGTGGGAGTGAATGGGAAGAGGTTTGGTCCATTGGGATTGTGTACAGTGGGAGTGAATGGGAAGAGGTTTGGTCCATTGGGACTGTGTACAGTGGGAGTGAATGGGAAGGGGTTTGGTCCATTGGGATTGTGTACAGTGGGAGTGAATGGGAAGAGGTTTGGTCCATTGGGATTGTGTACAGTGGGTGTGAATGGGAAGGGGTTTGGTCCATTGGGATTGTGTACAGTGGGAGTGAATGGGAAGAGGTTTGGTCCATTGGGATTGTGTACAGTGGGAGTGAATGGGAAGAGGTTTGGTCCATTGGGATTGTGTACAGTGGGTGTGAATGGGAAGAGGTTTCGTCCATTGGAATTGTGTACAGTGGGAGTGAATGGGAAGGGGTTTGGTCCATTGGGATTGTGTACAGTGGGAGTGAATGGGAAGAGGTTTGGTCCATTGGGATTGTGTACAGTGGGAGTGAATGGGAAGAGGTTTGGTCCATTGGGATTGTGTACAGTGGGGTGAATGGGAAGGGGTTTGGTCCATTGGGATTGTGTACAGTGGGAGTGAATGGGAGGGGGTTTGATCCATTGGGATTGTGTACAGTGGGAGTGAATGGGAAGGGGTTTGGTCCATTGGAATTGTGTACAGTGGGAGTGAATGGGAAGAGGTTTGCTCCATTGGGATTGTGTACAGTGGGAGAGAATGGGAAGGGGTTTGGTCCATTGGGATTGTGTACAGTGGGAGTGAATGGGAAGGGGTTTGCTCCATTGGGATTGTGTACAGTGGGAGTGAATGGGAAGGGGTTTGGTCCATTGGGATTGTGTACAGTGGGGTGAATGGGAAGGGGTTTGGTCCATTGGAATTGTGTACAGTGGGAGTGAATGGGAAGAGGTTTGGTCCATTGGGATTGTGTACAGTGGGGTGAATGGGAAGGGGTTTGGGTCCATTGGGATTGTGTACAGTGGGAGTGAATGGGAAGAGGTTTGCTCCATTGGGATTGTGTACAGTGGGGTGAATGGGAAGGGGTTTGGTCCATTGGGATTGTGTACAGTGGGAGTGAATGGGAAGGGGTTTGGTCCATTGGGATTGTGTACAGTGGGAGTGAATGGGAAGGGGTTTGGTCCATTGGGATTGTGTACAGTGGGAGTGAATGGGAAGGGGTTTGGTCCATTGGGATTGTGTACAGTGGGAGTGAATGGGAAGAGGTTTGGTCCATTGGGATTGTGTACAGTGGGTGTGAATGGGAAGGGGTTTGGTCCATTGGGATTGTGTACAGTGGGAGTGAATGGGAAGGGGTTTGGTCCATTGGGATTGTGTACAGTGGGAGTGAATGGGAAGAGGTTTGGTCCATTGGGATTGTGTACAGTGGGAGTGAATGGGAGGGGGTTTGGTCCATTGGGATTGTGTACAGTGGGGTGAATGGGAAGGGGTTTGGTCCATTGGGATTGTGTACAGTGGGAGTGAATGGGAAGGGGTTTGGTCCATTGGGATTGTGTACAGTGGGGTGAATGGGAAGGGGTTTGGTCCACTGGGATTGTGTACAGTGGGAGTGAATGGGAAGAGGTTTGGTCCATTGGGATTGTGTACAGTGGGAGTGAATGGGAAGAGGTTTGGTCCATTGGGATTGTGTACAGTGGGAGTGAATGGGAAGGGGTTTGGTCCATTGGGATTGTGTACAGTGGGGTGAATGGGAAGGGGTTTGGTCCATTGGGATTGTGTACAGTGGGAGTGAATGGGAAGGGGTTTGGTCCATTGGGATTGTGTACAGTGGGGTGAATGGGAAGGGGTTTGGTCCACTGGGATTGTGTACAGTGGGAGTGAATGGGAAGAGGTTTGGTCCATTGGGATTGTGTACAGTGGGAGTGAATGGGAAGAGGTTTGGTCCATTGGGATTGTGTACAGTGGGAGTGAATGGGAAGAGGTTTGGTCCATTGGGATTGTGTACAGTGGGAGTGAATGGGATGGGGTTTGGTCCATTGGGATTGTGTACAGTGGGAGTGAATGGGAAGAGGTTTGGTCCATTGGGATTGTGTACAGTGGGTGTGAATGGGAAGGGGTTTGGTCCATTGGGATTGTGTACAGTGGGAGTGAATGGGAAGAGGTTTGGTCCATTGGGATTGTGTACAGTGGGGTGAATGGGAAGGGGTTTGGTCCATTGGGATTGTGTACAGTGGGGTGAATGGGAAGGGGTTTGGTCCACTGGGATTGTGTACAGTGGGAGTGAATGGGAAGGGGTTTGGGTCCATTGGGATTGTGTACAGTGGGAGTGAATGGGAAGAGGTTTGGTCCATTGGGATTGTGTACAGCGGGAGTGAATGGGAAGGGGTTTGGGTCCATTGGGATTGTGTACAGTGGGAGTGAATGGGAAGAGGTTTGGGTCCATTGGGATTGTGTACAGTGGGAGTGAATGGGAAGAGGTTTGGTCCATTGGGATTGTGTAAAGTGGGAGTGAATGGGAAGGGGTTTGGGTCCATTGGGATTGTGTACAGTGGGAGTGAATGGGAAGAGGTTTGGTCCATTGGGATTGTGTACAGTGGGAGTGAATGGGAAGAGGTTTGGTCCATTGGGACTGTGTACAGTGGGAGTGAATGGGAAGGGGTTTGGTCCATTGGGATTGTGTACAGTGGGTGTGAATGGGAAGGGGTTTTGTCCATTGGAATTGTGTACAGTGGGAGTGAATGGGAAGGGGTTTGGTCCATTGGGATTGTGTACAGTGGGAGTGAATGGGAAGAGGTTTGGTCCATTGGGATTGTGTACAGTGGGGTGAATGGGAAGGGGTTTGGTCCATTGGGATTGTGTACAGTGGGGTGAATGGGAAGGGGTTTGGTCCATTGGGATTGTGTACAGTGGGAGTGAATGGGAAGGGATTTCGTCCATTGGGATTGTGTACAGTGGGGTGAATGGGAAGGGGTTTGGTCCATTGGGATTGTGTACAGTGGGGTGAACGGGAAGAGGTTTGCTCCATTGGGATTGTGTACAGTGGGAGTGAATGGGAAGGGGTTTGGGTCCATTGGGATTGTGTACAGTGGGAGTGAATGGGAAGGGGTTTGGTCCATTGGGATTGTGTACAGTGGGAGTGATTGGGAAGAGGTTTGGTCCATTGGGATTGTGTACAGTGGGAGTGAATGGGAAGAGGTTTGGTCCATTGGGATTGTGTACAGTGGGAGTGAATGGGAAGAGGTTTCATCCATTGGAATTGTGTACAGTGGGAGTGAATGGGAAGGGGTTTGGTTCATTGGGATTGTGTAAAGTGGGAGTGAATGGGAAGGGGTTTGGGTCCATTGGGATTGTGTACAGTGGGAGTGAATGGGAAGGGGTTTGGGTCCATTGGGATTGTGTGCAGTGGGAGTGAATGGGAAGAGGTTTGGTCCATTGGGATTGTGTACAGTGGGAGTGAATGGGAAGGGGTTTGGTCCATTGGGATTGTGTACAGTGGGGTGAATGGGAAGGGGTTTGGTCCATTGGGATTGTGTACAGTGGGAGTGAATGGGAAGGGGTTTGGTCCATTGGGATTGTGTACAGTGGGGTGAATGGGAAGGGGTTTGGTCCATTGGGATTGTGTACAGTGGGAGTGAATGGGAAGAGGTTTGGTCCATTGGGATTGTGTACAGCGGGAGTGAATGGGAAGGGGTTTGGGTCCATTGGGATTGTGTACAGTGGGAGTGAATGGGAAGAGGTTTGGGTCCATTGGGATTGTGTACAGTGGGAGTGAATGGGAAGATGTTTGGTCCATTGGGATTGTGTAAAGTGGGAGTGAATGGGAAGGGGTTTGGGTCCATTGGGATTGTGTACAGTGGGAGTGAATGGGAAGAGGTTTGGTCCATTGGGATTGTGTACAGTGGGAGTGAATGGGAAGAGGTTTGGTCCATTGGGACTGTGTACAGTGGGAGTGAATGGGAAGGGGTTTGGTCCATTGGGATTGTGTACAGTGGGAGTGAATGGGAAGAGGTTTGGTCCATTGGGATTGTGTACAGTGGGTGTGAATGGGAAGGGGTTTGGTCCATTGGGATTGTGTACAGTGGGAGTGAATGGGAAGAGGTTTGGTCCATTGGGATTGTGTACAGTGGGAGTGAATGGGAAGAGGTTTGGTCCATTGGGATTGTGTACAGTGGGTGTGAATGGGAAGAGGTTTCGTCCATTGGAATTGTGTACAGTGGGAGTGAATGGGAAGGGGTTTGGTCCATTGGGATTGTGTACAGTGGGAGTGAATGGGAAGAGGTTTGGTCCATTGGGATTGTGTACAGTGGGAGTGAATGGGAAGAGGTTTGGTCCATTGGGATTGTGTACAGTGGGGTGAATGGGAAGGGGTTTGGTCCATTGGGATTGTGTACAGTGGGAGTGAATGGGAGGGGGTTTGATCCATTGGGATTGTGTACAGTGGGAGTGAATGGGAAGGGGTTTGGTCCATTGGAATTGTGTACAGTGGGAGTGAATGGGAAGAGGTTTGCTCCATTGGGATTGTGTACAGTGGGAGAGAATGGGAAGGGGTTTGGTCCATTGGGATTGTGTACAGTGGGAGTGAATGGGAAGGGGTTTGCTCCATTGGGATTGTGTACAGTGGGAGTGAATGGGAAGGGGTTTGGTCCATTGGGATTGTGTACAGTGGGGTGAATGGGAAGGGGTTTGGTCCATTGGAATTGTGTACAGTGGGAGTGAATGGGAAGAGGTTTGGTCCATTGGGATTGTGTACAGTGGGGTGAATGGGAAGGGGTTTGGGTCCATTGGGATTGTGTACAGTGGGAGTGAATGGGAAGAGGTTTGCTCCATTGGGATTGTGTACAGTGGGGTGAATGGGAAGGGGTTTGGTCCATTGGGATTGTGTACAGTGGGAGTGAATGGGAAGGGGTTTGGTCCATTGGGATTGTGTACAGTGGGAGTGAATGGGAAGGGGTTTGGTCCATTGGGATTGTGTACAGTGGGAGTGAATGGGAAGGGGTTTGGTCCATTGGGATTGTGTACAGTGGGAGTGAATGGGAAGAGGTTTGGTCCATTGGGATTGTGTACAGTGGGTGTGAATGGGAAGGGGTTTGGTCCATTGGGATTGTGTACAGTGGGAGTGAATGGGAGGGGGTTTGGTCCATTGGGATTGTGTACAGTGGGGTGAATGGGAAGAGGTTTGGTCCATTGGGATTGTGTACAGTGGGAGTGAATGGGAGGGGGTTTGGTCCATTGGGATTGTGTACAGTGGGGTGAATGGGAAGGGGTTTGGTCCATTGGGATTGTGTACAGTGGGAGTGAATGGGAAGGGGTTTGGTCCATTGGGATTGTGTACAGTGGGGTGAATGGGAAGGGGTTTGGTCCACTGGGATTGTGTACAGTGGGAGTGAATGGGAAGAGGTTTGGTCCATTGGGATTGTGTACAGTGGGAGTGAATGGGAAGAGGTTTGGTCCATTGGGATTGTGTACAGTGGGAGTGAATGGGAAGGGGTTTGGTCCATTGGGATTGTGTACAGTGGGGTGAATGGGAAGGGGTTTGGTCCATTGGGATTGTGTACAGTGGGAGTGAATGGGAAGGGGTTTGGTCCATTGGGATTGTGTACAGTGGGGTGAATGGGAAGGGGTTTGGTCCACTGGGATTGTGTACAGTGGGAGTGAATGGGAAGAGGTTTGGTCCATTGGGATTGTGTACAGTGGGAGTGAATGGGAAGAGGTTTGGTCCATTGGGATTGTGTACAGTGGGAGTGAATGGGAAGAGGTTTGGTCCATTGGGATTGTGTACAGTGGGAGTGAATGGGATGGGGTTTGGTCCATTGGGATTGTGTACAGTGGGAGTGAATGGGAAGAGGTTTGGTCCATTGGGATTGTGTACAGTGGGTGTGAATGGGAAGGGGTTTGGTCCATTGGGATTGTGTACAGTGGGAGTGAATGGGAAGAGGTTTGGTCCATTGGGATTGTGTACAGTGGGGTGAATGGGAAGGGGTTTGGTCCATTGGGATTGTGTACAGTGGGGTGAATGGGAAGGGGTTTGGTCCACTGGGATTGTGTACACTGGGAGTGAATGGGAAGGGGTTTGGGTCCATTGGGATTGTGTACAGTGGGAGTGAATGGGAAGAGGTTTGGTCCATTGGGATTGTGTACAGCGGGAGTGAATGGGAAGGGGTTTGGGTCCATTGGGATTGTGTACAGTGGGAGTGAATGGGAAGAGGTTTGGGTCCATTGGGATTGTGTACAGTGGGAGTGAATGGGAAGAGGTTTGGTCCATTGGGATTGTGTAAAGTGGGAGTGAATGGGAAGGGGTTTGGGTCCATTGGGATTGTGTACAGTGGGAGTGAATGGGAAGAGGTTTGGTCCATTGGGATTGTGTACAGTGGGAGTGAATGGGAAGAGGTTTGGTCCATTGGGACTGTGTACAGTGGGAGTGAATGGGAAGGGGTTTGGTCCATTGGGATTGTGTACAGTGGGTGTGAATGGGAAGGGGTTTGGTCCATTGGGATTGTGTACAGTGGGAGTAAATGGGAAGAGGTTTGGTCCATTGGGATTGTGTACAGTGGGAGTGAATGGGAAGAGGTTTGGTCCATTGGGATTGTGTACAGTGGGTGTGAATGGGAAGAGGTTTTGTCCATTGGAATTGTGTACAGTGGGAGTGAATGGGAAGGGGTTTGGTCCATTGGGATTGTGTACAGTGGGAGTGAATGGGAAGAGGTTTGGTCCATTGGGATTGTGTACAGTGGGGTGAATGGGAAGGGGTTTGGTCCATTGGGATTGTGTACAGTGGGGTGAATGGGAAGGGGTTTGGTCCATTGGGATTGTGTACAGTGGGAGTGAATGGGAAGGGATTTGGTCCATTGGGATTGTGTACAGTGGGGTGAATGGGAAGGGGTTTGGTCCATTGGGATTGTGTACAGTGGGGTGAACGGGAAGAGGTTTGCTCCATTGGGATTGTGTACAGTGGGAGTGAATGGGAAGGGGTTTGGGTCCATTGGGATTGTGTACAGTGGGAGTGAATGGGAAGGGGTTTGGTCCATTGGGATTGTGTACAGTGGGAGTGATTGGGAAGAGGTTTGGTCCATTGGGATTGTGTACAGTGGGAGTGAATGGGAAGAGGTTTGGTCCATTGGGATTGTGTACAGTGGGAGTGAATGGGAAGAGGTTTCGTCCATTGGAATTGTGTACAGTGGGAGTGAATGGGAAGGGGTTTGGTTCATTGGGATTGTGTAAAGTGGGAGTGAATGGGAAGGGGTTTGGGTCCATTGGGATTGTGTACAGTGGGAGTGAATGGGAAGGGGTTTGGGTCCATTGGGATTGTGTGCAGTGGGAGTGAATGGGAAGAGGTTTGGTCCATTGGGATTGTGTACAGTGGGAGTGAATGGGAAGGGGTTTGGGTCCATTGGGATTGTGTACAGTGGGAGTGAATGGGAAGGGGTTTGGTCCATTGGGATTGTGTACAGTGGGAGTGAATGGGAAGAGGTTTGGTCCATTGGGATTGTGTACAGTGGGGTGAATGGGAAGGGGTTTGGTCCATTGGGATTGTGTACAGTGGGAGTGAATGGGAAGGGGTTTGGGTCCATTGGAATTGTGTACAGTGGGAGTGAATGGGAAGGGGTTTGTCCATTGGGATTGTGTACAGTGGGAGTGAATGGGAAGAGGTTTGGTCCATTGGGATTGTGTACAGTGGGAGTGAATGGGAAGGGGTTTGGTCCACTGGGATTGTGTACAGTGGGAGTGAATGGGAAGAGGTTTGGTCCATTGGGATTGTGTACAGTGGGGTGAATGGGAAGGGGTTTGGTCCATTGGGATTGTGTACAGTGGGAGTGAATGGGAAGGGGTTTGGTCCACTGGGATTGTGTACAGTGGGGTGAATGGGAAGGGGTTTGGTCCATTGGGATTCTGTACAGTGGGAGTGAATGGGAAGGGGTTTGGTCCACTGGGATTGTGTACAGTGGGAGTGAATGGGAAGGGGTTTGGTCCACTGGGATTGTGTACAGTGGGAGTGAATGGGAAGAGGTTTGGTCCATTGGGACTGTGTACAGTGGGAGTGAATGGGAAGGGGTTTGGTCCATTGGGATTGTGTACAGTGGGAGTGAATGGGAAGAGGTTTGGTCCATTGGGATTGTGTACAGTGGGTGTGAATGGGAAGGGGTTTGGTCCATTGGGATTGTGTACAGTGGGAGTGAATGGGAAGAGGTTTGGTCCATTGGGATTGTGTACAGTGGGGTGAATGGGAAGGGGTTTGGTCCATTGGGATTGTGTACAGTGGGGTGAATGGGAAGGGGTTTGGTCCATTGGGATTGTGTACAGTGGGAGTGAATGGGAAGGGGTTTGGTCCATTGGGATTGTGTACAGTGGGAGTGATTGGGAAGAGGTTTGGTCCATTGGGATTGTGTACAGTGGGAGTGAATGGGAAGAGGTTTGGTCCATTGGGATTGTGTACAGTGGGAGTGCATGGGAAGGGGTTTGGGTCCATTGGGATTGTGTACAGTGGGAGTGAATGGGAAGAGGTTTGGTCCATTGGGATTGTGTACAGTGGGAGTGAATGGGAAGAGGTTTCGTCCATTGGAATTGTGTACAGTGGGAGTGAATGGGAAGGGGTTTGGTTCATTGGGATTGTGTAAAGTGGGAGTGAATGGGAAGGGGTTTGGGTCCATTGGGATTGTGTACAGTGGGAGTGAATGGGAAGGGGTTTGGGTCCATTGGGATTGTGTGCAGTGGGAGTGAATGGGAAGAGGTTTGGTCCATTGGGATTGTGCACAGTGGGAGTGAATGGGAAGGGGTTTGGGTCCATTGGGATTGTGTACAGTGGGAGTGAATGGGAAGGGGTTTGGGTCCATTGGAATTGTGTACAGTGGGAGTGAATGGGAAGGGGTTTGGTCCATTGGGATTGTGTACAGTGGGAGTGAATGAGAAGAGGTTTGGTCCATTGGGATTGTGTACAGTGGGAGTGATTGGGAAGAGGTTTGGTCCATTGGGATTGTGTACAGTGGGAGTGAATGGGAAGGGGTTTGGTCCATTGGGATTCTGTACAGTGGGAGTGAATGGGAAGAGGTTTGGTCCATTGGGATTGTGTACAGTGGGAGTGAATGGGAAGAGGTTTGGTCCATTGGGATTGTGTACAGTGGGAGTGAATGGGAAGGGGTTTGGTACATGGGGATTGTGTACAGTGGGAGTGAATGGGAAGGGGTTTGGTCCATGGGGATTGTGTACAGTGGGAGTGAATGGGAAGAGGTTTGGTCCATTGGAATTGTGTACAGTGGGGTGAATGGGAAGGGGTTTGGTCCATTGGGATTGTGTACAGTGGGAGTGAATGGGAAGGGGTTTGGGTCCATTGGAATTGTGTACAATGGGAGTGAATGGGAAGGGGTTTGGTCCATTGGGATTGTGTGCAGTGGGAGTGAATGGGAAGGGGTTTGGTCCATTGGGATTGTGTACAGTGGGAGTGAATGGGAAGAGGTTTGGTCCATTGGGATTGTGTACAGTGGGGTGAATGGGAAGGGGTTTGGTCCATTGGGATTGTGTACAGTGGGAGTGAATGGGAAGAGGTTTGGTCCATTGGGATTGTGTACAGTGGGAGTGAATGGGAAGGGGTTTGGTCCATTGGGATTGTGTACAGTGGGAGTGAGTGGGAAGAGGTTTGGTCCATTGGGATTGTGTACAGTGGGAGTGAATGGGAAGGGGTTTGGTCCGTTGGGATTGTGTACAGTGGGGTGAAGGGGAAGGGGTTTGGGTCCATTGGGATTGTGTACAGTGGGAGTGAATGGGAAGGGGTTTGGTCCATTGGGATTGTGTACAGTGGGAGTGAATGGGAAGGGGTTTGGTCCATCGGGATTGTGTACAGTGGGAGTGAATGGGAAGGGGTTTGGGTCCATTGGGATTGTGTACAGTGGGAGTGAATGGGAAGGGGTTTGGGTCCATTGGGATTGTGTACAGTGGGAGTGAATGGGAAGGGGTTTGGTCCATTGGGATTGTGTACAGTGGGAGTGAATGGGAAGAGGTTTGGTCCATTGGGATTGTGTACAGTGGGAGTGAATGGGAAGGGGTTTGGGTCCATTGGGATTGTGTGCAGTGGGAGTGAATGGGAAGGGGTTTGGTCCATTGGGATTGTGTACAGTGGGAGTGAATGGGAAGGGGTTTGGGTCCATTGGGATTGTGTACAGTGGGAGTGAATGGGAAGGGGTTTGGTCCATTGGGATTGTGTACAGTGGGAGTGAATGGGAAGGGGTTTGGTCCATTGGGATTGTGTACAGTGGGAGTGAATGGGAAGGGGTTTGGTCCATCGGGATTGTGTACAGTGGGAGTGAATGGGAAGGGGTTTGGGTCCATTGGGATTGTGTACAGTGGGAGTGAATGGGAAGGGGTTTGGGTCCATTGGGATTGTGTACAGTGGGAGTGAATGGGAAGGGGTTTGGTCCATTGGGATTGTGTGCAGTGGGAGTGAATGGGAAGAGGTTTGGTCCATTGGGATTGTGTACAGTGGGAGTGAATGGGAAGGGGTTTGGTCCATGGGGATTGTGTACGGTGGGAGTGAGTGGGAAGAGGTTTGGTCCATTGGGATTGTGTACAGTGGGAGTGAATGGGAAGGGGTTTGGTCCGTTGGGATTGTGTACAGTGGGGTGAAGGGAAGGGGTTTGGGTCCATTGGGACTGTGTACAGTGGGAGTGAATGGGAAGGGGTTTGGTCCATTGGGATTGTGTACAGTGGGAGTGAATGGGAAGGGGTTTGGTCCATCGGGATTGCGGACAGTGGGAGTGAATGGGAAGGGGTTTGGGTCCATTGGGATTGTGTACAGTGGGAGTGAATGGGAAGGGGTTTGGGTCCATTGGGATTGTGTACAGTGGGAGTGAATGGGAAGGGGTTTGGGTCCATTGGGATTGTGTACAGTGGGAGTGAATGGGAAGGGGTTTGGTCCATTGGAATTGTGTACAGTGGGAGTGAATGGGAAGAGGTTTGGTCCATTGGGATTGTGTACAGTGGGAGTGAATGGGAAGCGGTTTGGTCCATTGGGATTGTGTACAGTGGGAGTGAATGGGAAGGGGTTTGGGTCCATTGGGATTGTATACAGTGGGAGTGAATGGGAAGGGGTTTGGTCCATTGGGATTGTGGACAGTGGGAGTGAATGGGAAGGGGTTTGGGTCCATTGGGATTGTGTACAGTGGGAGTGAATGGGAAGGGGTTTGGGTCCATTGGGATTGTGTACAGTGGGAGTGAATGGGAAGGGGTTTGGTCCATTGGGATTGTGTGCAGTGGGAGTGAATGGGAAGAGGTTTGGTCCATTGGGATTGTGTACAGTGGGAGTGAATGGGAAGGGGTTTGGTCCATGGGGATTGTGTACGGTGGGAGTGAGTGGGAAGAGGTTTGGTCCATTGGGATTGTGTACAGTGGGAGTGAATGGGAAGGGGTTTGGTCCGTTGGGATTGTGTACAGTGGGGTGAAGGGAAGGGGTTTGGGTCCATTGGGACTGTGTACAGTGGGAGTGAATGGGAAGGGGTTTGGTCCATTGGGATTGTGTACAGTGGGAGTGAATGGGAAGGGGTTTGGTCCATCGGGATTGCGGACAGTGGGAGTGAATGGGAAGGGGTTTGGGTCCATTGGGATTGTGTACAGTGGGAGTGAATGGGAAGGGGTTTGGGTCCATTGGGATTGTGTACAGTGGGAGTGAATGGGAAGGGGTTTGGGTCCATTGGGATTGTGTACAGTGGGAGTGAATGGGAAGGGGTTTGGTCCATTGGAATTGTGTACAGTGGGAGTGAATGGGAAGAGGTTTGGTCCATTGGGATTGTGTACAGTGGGAGTGAATGGGAAGCGGTTTGGTCCATTGGGATTGTGTACAGTGGGAGTGAATGGGAAGGGGTTTGGGTCCATTGGGATTGTATACAGTGGGAGTGAATGGGAAGGGGTTTGGTCCATTGGGATTGTGGACAGTGGGAGTGAATGGGAAGGGGTTTGGGTCCATTGGGATTGTATACAGTGGGAGTGAATGGGAAGGGGTTTGGGTCCATTGGGATTGTGTACAGTGGGAGTGAATGGGAAGGTGTTTGGGTCCATTGGGATTGTGTACAGTGGGAGTGAATGGGAAGAGGTTTGGTCCATTGGGATTGTGGACAGTGGGAGTGAATGGGAAGGGGTTTCATTCATTGGGATAGAATCATAGAATGGTTACAGCACGGAAGGAGGCCATTCGGCCCATCGAGCCCATGCCGGCTCTCTGCAAGAGCACTTCAGCCAGTCCCACTCCCCCGCCCTTTCCCCGTAACCCTGCAAATTTTCCCTTCCGGTACTTATCCAGTTTGCTTTTGAAAGCCACGATTGAATCTGCCTCCACCACCCTTTCAGGCCGTGCATTCCAGATCCTAACCACTCGCTGCACAAAACAGTTTCCCCTCATGTCGCCTTTGGTTCTTCTGCCAATCACCTTAACTCTGTATCCGCTGGTTCTCGACCCTTCCACCAATGGGAACAGTTTCTCTCTCTCTACTCTGTCTAGACCCCTCATGATTTTGAACATCTCTATCAAATCTCCTCTCAATCTTCTCTGCTCCAAGGAGAACAACCCCAGCTTCTCCAGTCTATCCACGTAACTGAAGTCCCTCATCCCTGGATCCATTCTTGTAAATCTTTTCTGCACCCTCTCTAAGGCCTTCACATCCTTCCTAAAGTGCGGTGCCCAGAATTGGACACAATACTCCAGTTGAGAGCGATCCAGTGTTTTAAAAAAGTTCATCATAACTTCCTTGCTTTTGTACTCTATGCCTCTATTCATGAAGCCCAGGATCGCGTTTGCTTTTTAAACCGCCTTCTCAACCTGTCCTGCCACCTTCAACGATTTGTGCACATATACCCCCAGGTCTCTCTGTTCATGCACCCCCTTTAGGATTGTACCCTTTAGTTTATATTGCCTCTCCTCGTTCTTCCTACCAAAATTCTTACTGCAATTATACAGGGCCCTGGTGAGACCACACCTGGAGTATTGTGGACAGTTTTGGTCTCCTTACCTAAGGAAGGATATACTTGCCATAGAGGGAGTGCAACGAAGGTTCACCAGACTGGTCCCTGGGATGGGGGATTGTCCTATGAGGAGAGATTGAGTAGACTAGGCCTATATTCTCGAGTTTAGAAGACTGAGAGGCGATCTCATTGAAACATACAAATTTCTTACAGGGCTTGACAGGGTAGATGCAGGGAGGATGTTGCCCCTGGCTGGGGAGTCTAGAGCCAGGGGTCACAGTCTCAGAATAAGGGGTCGGCCATTTAGGACTGAGATGAGGAGAAATTTCTTCACTCAGAGGGTGGTGAATCTTTGGAATTCTCTACCCCAGAGGGCTGTGGGAGGCTCAGTCGTTGAGTATTTCAAGACAGAGATCGATAGATTTTTGAATATTAAGGGAATCAAGGGATATGGGGATCGGGCGGGAAAGTGGAGATGAGGTAGAAGATCGGCCATGATCTTATTGAATGGCGGAGCAGGCTCGAGGGGCCAAATGGCTCCTATTTCTTATGTTCTTATGCATCACTTCGCACTTTTCTGCGTTTAATTTCATTTGTCGTGTGTCCATCCATTTCACCGGCCTGTCTATATCTTCTTGAACCGCTACAAAACACAACAATAAGAATGAAACCAGACGGACCAGCCGGCATCGACCTCGGCACCGGCTACGGACACGGCAATGGCACACCCAGCCCAGTCAACCCTGCAAAGTCCTCCTCACCAACATCTGGGGACTTGTGCTAAAATGCGGAAAGCTGTCCCACGGACTAGTCAAGCAACAGCCTGACATAGTCATACTCACAGAATCATACCTTTCAGTCAATGTCCCAAACTCCTCCATCACCATCCCTGGGTATGTCCTGTCCCACCGGCTTAACCTCCCTCAGTATCCGAGGATGCATCCCATCCGGTCCTGGTGACTTATCTACTTTAAGTGCAGCCAACCTTTCTAGTACCTCCTCTTTATCAATTTTTATCCCATCCAGTATCTCCACTGCCTCCTCTTTCACTATGACTTGGGCAGTATCCTCTTCCTTGGTGAAGACAGATGCAAAGTTCTCATTTAGTACCTCAGCCATGCCCTCTACCTCCATGTGTAGGTCTCCTTTTTGGTCCCTAATCGGCCCCACCGCTCCTCTTACTACCCGTTTACTATTTATATGCCTATAGAAGACTTTTGGA
Source organism: Somniosus microcephalus (assembly GCF_052327205.1). Classification (NCBI taxonomy): domain Eukaryota; kingdom Metazoa; phylum Chordata; class Chondrichthyes; order Squaliformes; family Somniosidae; genus Somniosus; species Somniosus microcephalus. Next base: position 249,979,388 of record NC_140995.1, on the reverse strand, counting down.
TTCCCTTTTATGTTGGCTGCCAATCTATTCTCACACTCTCTCTTTGCCCCTCTTATTTCCTTTTTCACTTCCTCTCTGACCTTTCTATATTCAGCCTGGTTCTCACTTGTATTCTCAACCTGACATCTGTCCTACGCCCCCTTTTTCTGCTTCATCTTACTCTCTATCTCTTTTGTCATCCAGGGAGCTCTGGCTTTAGTTGCCCCACCTTTCCACCTCGTGGGAATGTACCTCGACTGTGCCCGAACCATCTCCTCTTTAAAGGCAGCCCATTGTTCGATTACAGTTTTGCCTGACAATCTTTGCTTCCAGTTTACCCGGGTCAGATCCGTTCTCAACCCACTAAAATTTGCCGTCCTTCAATTAAGTATTTTTACTCTAGATTGCTCCCTGCCCTTTTCCATAGCTATTCTAAACCTTATGATACTATGCTCACTGTTTCCTAAATGTTCCCCTACTGACACTTGCTGCACTTGACCCACCTCATTCCCCAGAACCAGATCCAGCAATGCCTCCTCCCTCATCGGGCCGGAAACATACTGATCAAGAATGTTCTCCTGAACACACTTCAGAAATTCTTCCCCCTCTCTGCCCTTTACACTATTACTATCCCAGTCTATATTAGGATAAGTGAAGTCCCCCATTATCACTGCTCTACAGTTCTTGCACCTCTCTGTAATTTCCCTGCAAATTTGCTCCTCTATATCCGTCCCACTAGTTGGTGGCCTATAGAGTACACCTAGTCGTGTAACGGCACCTCCATTATTTCTCAACTCTAACCATATAGATTCTGTCCTTGACCCCTCCAGGACATCCTCTCTCTCCAGCACTTTAACATTCTCCTTGACCAATTCTGCCACCCCACCTCCTACCTTTCCTTCCCTATGTTTCCTGAACACCTTATATCCAGGAATATTTAAAACCCAATCTTGCCCTTTTTGAATCAGGTCTCCATTATCGCCTCAACATCCTATTCCCATGTGTCTATTTGCACCTGCAGCTCACCGACCTTATTTCCCACACTGTGCATTCACACACATGCACTGTAAACCTGTCTTAGACCTTCTTGTATTCTTTCTCAGTCTGACCCCACCTAATAACTTACTATTTCTGACTCTAGTGCTATCTGTCTCTCCCCATCTTTTGTGCACCTTGTTTCTCCTTTCCAATGCTACATGCTGGTTCCCATCCCCCTGACTAATTAGTGTAAACCCTCCCCAACAGTACCAGCAAACCCACCCCCCACCCCCCCAAGGACATTGGCTCCAGCTCTGTTGAGGTGCAACCCATCTGGCCTGTACAGGTCCCACCTCCGCCAGAACCGGTCCCCATGTCCCAGGAATCTAAAGCCCTCCCTCCTGCACCATCTCTGCAGCCACGCATTCACCTGCTCGATCCTCCTATTTCTATACTCAGTAGCTCGTGGCACTGGGAGTAATCCGGAGATTACTACCTTTGAGGTCCTGCTTTTTAATCTCTTTCCTAGCTCCCTAAAATCTGCCTGCAGGACCTCATCCATTTTTCTACCTATGTTGTTCATAGCGATATGGACCATCACCTCTGGCTGTTCACCCTCCCCCCTCAGAATGTTCTACAGCTGCTCAGTGACATCTTTGACCCTGGCACCAGGGAGGCAACATACCATCCTGGAGTCATGACTGCGGTTGCAGAAACACCTGTCAGTTCCCCTAACTATCGAATCCCCGACCACTTTTGCCTTCCCGATCTTCCTCCTCCCCCCATACAGCTGAGCCACCCATGGTGCCGTGGACTTGGCTCTGGCTGTACTCCCCAGAGGAACCATCGCCCTCACCAGTGTTGAGTGAGATGCATTCAGGGGACTCCTGCACTACCTGCCTGGTCCTCCTTGTCTGTCTGATGGTCACCCATTCCCTCTCTGCCTGCACACTCTTACGCTGCGGGGTGACCACCTCCTGAAACGTGCTATCCACGAAGCTCTCAGCCTCACGGATACACCACAGTGACGCCAGTCGCTGCTCAAACTCCAAAACCGGGAGCTCGAGCTCCTCTAGCCAACGACACTTCCTGCACATGTGGCTGTCCAGGACACGGGACACGTCCTAGATTTCCCACATGGCACGGGATGTGCATTCCGCAGGACTGAGGTGCCCTGTCATGCCTCTGTTTATTTGATTGTTAACTAACTTACAGAAATAAACTTAAGAGGGATTGTGTACAGTGGGAGTGAATGGGAAGGGGTTTGGTCCATTGGGATTGTGTACAGTGGGAGTGAATGGGAAGGGGTTTGGTCCATTGGGATTGTGTACAGTGGGAGTGAATGGGAAGGGGTTTGGTCCATTGGGATTGTGTACAGTGGGAGTGAATGGGAAGGGGTTTGGTCCATTGGGATTGTGTACAGTGGGAGTGAATGGGAAGGGGTTTGATCCATTGGGATTGTGTACAGTGGGAGTGAATGGGAAGGGGTTTGATCCATTGGGATTGTGTACAGTGGGAGTGAATGGGAAGGGGTTTGGTCCATTGGGATTGTGTACAGTGGGAGTGAATGGGAAGGGGTTTGGTCCATTGGGATTGTGTACAGTGGGAGTGAATGGGAAGGGGTTTGATCCATTGGGATTGTGTACAGTGGGAGTGAATGGGAAGGGCTTTGGTCCATTGGGATTGTGTACAATGGGGTGAATGGGAAGAGGTTTGGTCCATTGGGATTGTGTACAGTGGGAGTGAATGGGAAAGGGTTTGGTCCATTGGGATTGTGTACAGTGGGAGTGAATGGGAAGGGGTTTGGGTCCATTGGGATTGTGTACAGTGGGAGTGAATGGGAAGGGGTTTGGTATTTGGGATTGTGTACAGTGGGAGTGAATGGGAAGGGGTTTAGTCCACTGGGATTGTGTACAGTGGGAGTGAATGGGAAGGGGTTTGGTATTTGGGATTGTGTACAGTGGGAGTGAATGGGAAGGGGTTTGGGTCCATTGGGATTGTGTACAGTGGGAGTGAATGGGAAGGGGTTTGGGTCCATTGGGATTGTGTACAATGGGAGTGAATGGGAAGGGGTTTGGGTCCATTGGGATTGTGTACAGTGGGATGAATGGGAAGGGGTTTGGGTCCATTGGGATTGTGTACAGTGGGAGTGAATGGGAAGGGGTTTGGTCCATTGGGATTGTGTACAGCGGGAGTGAATGGGAAGGGGTTTGGTGCATTGAGATTGTGTACAGTGGGAATGATTGGGAAGGGGTTTGGGTCCATTGGGATTGTGTACAGTGGGAGTGAATGGGAAGAGGTTTGGTCCATTGGGACTGTGTACAGTGGGATGAATGGGAAGGGGTTTGGGTCCACTGGGATTGTGGACAGTGGGAGTGATTGGGAAGGGGTTTGATCCATTGGGATTGTGTACAGTGGGAGTGAATGGGAAGGGGTTTGGGTCCATTGGGATTGTGTACGGTGAGAGTGAATGGGAAGGGGTTTGGGTCCATTGGGATTGTGTACAGTGGGAGTGAATGGGAAGGGGTTTGGGTCCGTTGGGATTGTGTACAGTGGGAGTGAATGGGAAGGGGTTTGGGTCCATTGGGATTGTGTACAGTGGGAGTGAATGGGAAGGGGTTTGGGTCCGTTGGGATTGTGTACAGTGGGAGTGAATGGGAAGGGGTTTGGGTCCGTTGGGATCATAGATATACGTTACAGCACAGAAACAGACCATTCGGCCCAACCTGTCCGTGTCGGCCTTTACCCTCCACACAAGCAAATAGTTCCAATCACGCTTACCTGCTCTGTTCCCGTATCCCTTTAACCCCTTTTCCTTCATCCCCCTCTCCAATCTAATCTTCAATGGTGACAGTCTGTGCCTCAACCACTAACAATGGAAGTGAATTCCACAGTCTCACAACTCTCAGTGTGAAGTTTCTCCTGCTCTCTGTTCTAAATCTTACTTCAATGATTTGATGAGGTAACAGAGAGGGTTGATGAGGGTAATGAGGTTGACGTGGTGTACATGGACTTCCAAAAGGTGTTTGATAAAGTGCCACATAATAGGCTTGCCAGCAAAGTTGAAGCCCATGGAATAAAAGGGACAGTGGCAGCCTGGATAGGGAATTGTCTAAGTGACAGGAAACAGAGAGTGGTGGTGAACGGTTGTTTTTCGGACTGGAGGAAGGTATACAGTGGTGTTCCCCAGGGGTCAGTACTAGGACCACTGCTTTTCTTGATATATATTAATGACCTGGACTTGGGAGTACAGGGCACAATTTCAAAATCTGCAGATGACACAAAACTTGGAAGTATAGTGAACAGTGAGGAGGATAGTGATAGACTTCAAGAGGACAGACAGGCTGGTGGATTGGGCGGACACGTGGCAGATGAAATTTAACGCAGAAAAGTGCGAAGTGATACATTTTGGTAGGAAGAACGAGGAGAGGCAATATAAACTAAAGGGTACAATCCTAAAGGGGGTGCATGAACAGAGAGACCTGGGGGTATGTATGCACAAATCGTTGAAGGTGGCAGGGCAGGTTGAGAAAGCGGTTAAAAAAATTTACGGGATCCTGGGCTTCATAAATAGAGGCAGAGTACAAAAGTGTGGAAATTATGATGAACCTTTATAAAACACCGGTTCAGCCTCGACTGGAGTATTGTGTCCAATTCTGGGCACCACACTTTAGGAAGGATGTGAAGGCCTTAGAGAGGGTGCAGGAAAGATTTACAAGAATGATTCCAGGGATGAGGGACTTCAGTTACGCGGATAGACTGGAGAAGCTGGGGTTGTTCTCCTTGGAGCAGAGAAGGTTGAGAGGAGATTTGATAGAGGTGCTCAAAATCATGAGGGGTCTGGACAGAGTAGAGAGAGAGAAACTGTTCCCATTGGCGGAAGGGTCGAGAACCAGAGGACACAGATTTAAGGTGATTGGCAAAAGAACCAAAGGCGACATGAGGAAAAAGTGGTTGGGATCTGGAATTCGCTGCCTGAAAGGGTGGTGGACACAGATTCAATCGTGGCTTTCAAAAGGGAATTGGATAAGTACCTGAAGGAAAGAAATTTGCAGGGTTACGGGGAAAGGGCGGGGGAGTGGGACTCGCTGAAGTGCTCTTGCAGAGAGCCGGCACGGGCTCGATGGGCCGAATGGCCTCCTTCCGTGCTGTAACCATTCCATCATTCTATGATTCAATGGCCCCTCGTTCTAGACCCTCAACTCCTGGGAACAGGCCGCTTCCATCTACCCTGTCTCATCCTTTCATCATTTTAGGAGGGGAGGAGAGGGGAAAAGGGTGGAGAGAAGAGGGGAGGGGCAGAGGAGGGGAGAGGGGGCAGGAGGGGTACAGGAGGGAAGGGGAGAGCAGGATGGCAATACAACTGATTGCTGATAACTGAAAGGTTTACATTAACTCTGCACAGATTGTGATGTTTGCGTTTAAGCTACACTTGAGGTTGAGGGATTATTCCCCCCACCACAATCCCCCTACCCCACCCACACACCCGAGCCCAGAGCAAACACTCCAGCACAGCTTCCCACACCAGCCGTCTGATAGCTCGAATAACATGCATACTTCCCTGGGCCTCGCACCATTCCCCAAAAACAAAACAGACTAAATGACTGGAAACTATTTCAACACTGCTGGGAATTTTAATAGATCTTTTTAAAATAAACATAATGGTCCTTGACGCAATTGACAAAACCGCACAGCACAAGTGATAACTGGGAGGAAATGTAACCCCTCTCCCCTCCTCTGCCCCTCCCCTCTTCTCTCCACCCTTTTCCCCTCTCCTCCCCTCCTAAAATGATGAAAGGATGAGACAGGGTAGATGGAAGCGGCCTGTTCCCAGGAGTTGAGGGTCTAGAACGAGGGGCCATTGAATCATAGAATGGGGGATTTCAACTTCCCCAATATTAACTGGGATAGTCAGAGTGTGAAAGGCTCAGAGGGTGTAGAATTCTTAAAGTGCATCCAGGAGAGCTTTTTGAGCCAGCATGTAGAAAGTCCTACAAGAGAGGGGGCGGTACTGGACCTAATTCTAGGGAATGTGGCCGGCCAAGTGGAAAAAGTGCTAGTAGGTGAGCACTTTGGTGATAGTGACCATAATATGGTAAGATTTAAGGTGGTCATGGAAAAGGACAGGGATGGGCCGGAAATAAAGGTTCTAAATTGGGGGAAGGCCGATTTTAATAGGGTAAGGCAGGATCTGGCCAAAATGGACTGGGATCAGCTACTTGTAGGAAAATCCGCATCGGAGCAATGGGAGGCTTTCAGAAGGGAGATTGAGATCATACAATGGCAACATGTTCCCGTAAAGGTCAAGGGTGCTCCAAAAACCACAGGGAACCTTGGATGTCAGGGGATATACGAGAATGGATTAGGAAAAAAAGGAGGGCTTTTGGTAGATACAAAAGGCTAAAGACGGAGGAAGCCCTAGAGGAGTACAAAAAGTGCAGGGGGATACTTAAAGAAGAAATTAGGAGATCAAGGAGGGGCCATGAAATAACACTGGCGAGCAAAATAAAGGAAAATCCGAAGATGTTTTATAAGTATATTAAGGGTAAGAGGATAACTAGGGAAAAAATAGGGCCCATTAGGGACAAACGTGGCAATCTGTGTGTGGAGCCGGAACATGTAGGAGGGGTTCTAAATGAATTTTTTGCATCTGTTTTCACTATGGAGAAGGACGATGTAGACATAGAAATAGGGTGGGGGGACTGTGATATGCTCGAACATATTAACATCGAGAGGGAGGAGGTATTGGCGGTTTTAGCTGGCCTAAAAATGGATAAATCCCCAGGCCCGGATGAAATGTATCCCAGGCTGCTGTGTGAGGCAAAGGAGGAGATTGCGGGGGCTCTAACACATATATTCAGGACCTCTCTGGCCACAGGGGATGTGCCAGAGGACTGGAGAACCGCTAATGTAGTACCATTATTCAAGAAGGGTAGTAGGGAAAAACCGGGGAACTACAGGCCAGTGAGCCTAACATCAGTGGTAGGAAAATTATTGGAAAAAATCCTGAGGGACAAAATTTGTCTCCACTTGGAGAGGCAAGGATTAATCAGGGATAGTCAACATGGCTTTGTCAAGGGAAGATCATGTCTGACTAATTTGATTGAATTTTTTGAGGGGGTGACTAGGTGTGTGGATGAGGGTAACGCAGTTGATGTGGTATACATGGATTTCAGTAAGGCCTTCGATAAAGTCCCGCACAGGAGACTGGTCAAGAAGGTAAGAGCCCATGGAATCCAGGGTGCCTTGGCACATTGGATACAAAACTGGCTTAGTGGCAGAAGGCAGAGGGTGATGGTCGAAGGTTGTTTTTGTGACTGGAAGCCTGTGGCCAGTGGGGTACCACAGGGATCGGTGCTGGGTCCCTTGCTGTTTGTGGTCTACATTAATGACTTGGATATGAATGTAAAGGGTATGATCAGTAAGTTCGCGGATGATACAAAAATTGGTAGGGTGGTAAATAGCGAGGAGGGTAGCCTCAGTCTGCAGGACGATATAGATGGGTTGGTCAGATGGGCGGAACAGTGGCAAATGGAATTTAACCCGGAAAAGTGCGAGGTGATGCACTTTGGGGGGACTAACAAGGCAAAGGAATACACAATGAATGGAAAGACCCTAGGCAAGACGGAGGGTCAGAGGGATCTGGGTGTGCAAGTGCACAGATCCCTGAAGGCGGCGGAACAGGTGGATAAGGTGGTAAAAAAGGCATATGGGATACTTGCCTTCATTAGCCGAGGCATTGAATATAAGAGCAAGGAGGTTATGATGGAGCTGTATAAAACACTGGTTAGGCCACAGCTGGAATACTGTGTGCAGTTCTGGTCGCCACACTACAGGAAGGATGTGATCGCGTTAGAGAGGGTGCAGAGGAGGTTCACCAGGATGTTACCAGGGCTGGAGTGCTTCGGCTATGAAGAGAGACTGGGCAGATTGGGTTTGTTTTCCTTGGAGCAGAGGAGGCTGAGGGGGGACATGGTTGAGGTGTACAAAATTATGAGGGGCATCGATAGGATGGATGCTGAGGAGCTTTTTCCCTTAGTAGAGGGGTCAATAACTAGGGGGCATAGATTCAAGGTAAAGGGCGGGAGGTTTAGAGGGGATTTGAGAAAGAACTTTTTCACCCAGAGGGTGGTTGGAGTCTGGAACTCACTGCCTGAAAGGGTTGTGGAGGCAGAAACCCTCACAACATTTAAGAAGCATTTGGATGTGAACTTGAAATGCCATAGCATACAAGGCTACGGGCCAAATGCTGGAATATGGGATTAGATTAGGCAGGGCTTGGTGGCCGGCGCGGACACGATGGGCCGAAGGGCCTCTATCCGTGCTGTATTACTCTATGACTCTAAGGTCAGAGGGTGAGGGATACGGAGAGGGCAGAGTGTGAGGGATACGGAGAGGTCAGAGTGTGAGGGATACGGAGAGGTCAGAGTGTGAGGGATATGGGGAGGTCAGAGTGTGAGGGATATGGGGATCAGGTCAGAGTGTGAGGGATACAGAGAGGTCAGAGTGTGAGGGATACGGAGAGGTCAGAGTGTGAGGGATATGGGGAGGTCAGAGTGTGAGGGATATGGGGAGGTCAGAGTGTGAGGGATAGGGAGAGGTCAGAGTGTGAGGGATGTGGGGAGGTCAGAGTGTGAGGGATACGGAGAGGCCAGAGTGTGAGGGATAGGGGAGAAGGTCAGAGTGTGAGGGATAGGGAGAGGTCAGAGTGTGAGGGATGTGGGGAGGTCAGAGTGTGAGGGATACGGAGAGGTCAGAGTGTGAGGGATAGGGGGATCAGGTCAGAGTGTGAGGGATAGGGGAGAAGGTCAGAGTGTGAGGGATATGGAGAGGTCAGAGTGTGAGGGATACGGAGAGGTCAGAGTGTGAGGGATATGGAGAGGTCAGAGTGTGAGGGATATGGAGAGGTCAGAGTGTGAGGGATATGGAGAGGTCAGAGGGTGAGGGATACGGAGAGGTCAGAGGGTGAGGGATACGGAGAGGTCAGAGTGTGAGGGATAGGGGATCAGGTCAGAGTGTGAGGGATATGGGGAGAAGGTCAGAGTGTGAGGGATATGGAGAGGTCAGAGTGTGAGGGATATGGGGATCAGGTCAGAGTGTGAGGGATACGAAGAGGTCAGAGTGTGAGGGATATGGAGAGGTCAGAGTGTGAGGGATATGGGGAGAAGGTCAGAGTGTGAGGGATACGGAGAGGCCAGAGTGTGAGGGATAGGGGAGAAGGTCAGAGTGTGAGGGATATGGGGAGGTCAGAGTGTCACAGAGTCATAGAGTTTTACAGCACAGAAAGAGGCCCTTCGGCCCATCGTGTCTGCGCCGCCCATCCATCCCTGTCCAGTCTAATCCCATTTTCCAGCATTTGGTCCATAGCCTTGTATGCAATGGCATTTCAAGTGCTCATCCAAATGCTTCTTGAATGTTGTGAGGGTTCCTGCCTCTACCACCCTTTTAGGCATTGAGTTCCACATTCCAACCACCCTCTGGGTGAAAAAGTTCCTCCTCAAATCCCCTCTAAATCTCCTGCCCCTTACCCTGAATCTATGCCCCCTTGTTATTGACCCCCCTACTAAGGGGAAAAGTTCCTCTTTGTCTACCCTATCTATGCCCCTCATCATTTTGTACACCTCAATCAGGTCCCCCCTCAGCCTTCTTTGCTCCAAGGAAAACAACCCCAGCCTGTTTAGTCTTTCTTCATAGCTGAGGCGCTCCATCCCAGGTAACATCCTGGTGAATCTTCTCTGCACCCTCTCCAAAGCAATCACATCCTTCCTATAGTGAGGTGACCAGAACTGCACACAGTACTCCAGCTGTGGCCTCACCAGCGTTTTGTACAGCTCCATCATAACCTCCCTGCTCTTATATTCTATGCCTCGGCTAATGAAGGCAAGTATCCCATATGCCTTTTTAACCACCTTATCTACCTGTTCCGCTGCCTTCAGGGATCTATGTACATGTACACCAAGGTCCCTCTGACCCTCTGTACTTCCTGGGGTCCTACCACTCATTGTGTATTCCCTTGCCTTATTTGTCCGTCCAAAATGCATCACCTCGCACTTTTCAGGGTTAAATTCCATTTGACACTTTTCCGCCCATCTGACCAACCCGTTTATATCGTCCTGCAGCCTGAGGCTTTCCTCCTCGCAATTTACCACCCCACCAATTTTCGTGTCATCTGCGAACTTACTGATCATACCTTTTACATTCTCATCCAAATCATTTATGTAGATCACAAACAACAAGGGACCCAGCACCGATCCCTGAGGTACCCCACTGGACACAGGCTTCCAGTCACAAAAGCAACCTTCGACCATCACCCTCTGCCTCCTGCCACTCAGCCAGTTTTGGATCCAACGCGCCAAGGCACCCTGGATCCCATGGGCTCTTACCTTCTTGACCAGTCTCCTATGCGGGACTTTGTCAAAAGCTTTACTGAAGTCCATGTAAACCACATCCACAGCATTTCCCTCATCCACCCCCCTAGTCACCACCTCGAAAAATTCAATCAGATTTGTCAGACATGATTTACCCTTGACAAAGCCATGCTGACTATCCCCGATTAATCCTTGCCTCTCCAAGTGGAGACTAATTTTGTCCCTCAGAATTTTTTCCAATAATTTCCCTACCACAGATGTTAGGCTCACTGGCCTGTAATTCCCTGGTTTATCCCTGCTACCCTTCTTGTATAATGGTACTACATTAGCTGTTCTCCAGTCCTCTGGTACATCCCCTGTGGCCAGAGAAGTTCTGAAAATTTGTGTCAGAGCCCCTGCAATTTCCTCCTTTGCCTCCCACACAGCAGCCTGGGATACATCTCGTCCGGGCCTGGGGATTTATCCACTTTTTGGCCTGCTAAAACCGCTAGCACCTCCTCCCTCTCGATGCTAATATGTTCAAGTATGTCACAGTCCCCTTGCCCGATTTCTATGTCCGCATCGTCTTTCTCCATAGTGAACACAGATGCAAAAAATTCATTTAAAACCCCGCCTACATCATCTGGCTCTACACACAGATTGCCACTTTGGTCCCTAATGGGCCCTACCCTTTCCCTGGTTATCCTCTTGCCCTTAATATACTTATAAAACATCTTAGGATTTTCCTTTATTTTGCTTGCCAGTGTTATTTCATGGCCCCTCCTCGCCCTCCTAATTTCTTTTTTAAGTATGCCCCTGCACTTTTTATACTCCTCTAGGGCTTCTTCCGTCTTTAGTCTTTTGTAACTGCCAAAAGCCCCCCTTTTATTTCTGATGCATTTTTGTATATCCCTTGTCATCCAAGGTTCCCTTTGCTTGTTGGTCCCACCCTTGACCTTTACAGGAACATGTTGGCATTGTACTCTCTCTATTTCCCTTCTGAAAGTCTCCCACTGTTTTGATGTGGATTTTCCTATAAGTAGCTGCTCCCAGTCCACTTTGGCCAGATCCTGCCTTATCATATTAAAATCGGCCTTCCCCCAAGGGATATGGGGAGAGGTCAGAGTGTGAGGGATATGGGGAGAAGGTCAGAGTGTGAGGGATATGGGGAAAAGGTCAGAGTGTGAGGGATATGGGGAGGTCAGAGTGTGAGGGATATGGGGAAAAGGTCAGAGTGTGAGGGATATGGGGAGAAGGTCAGAGTGTGAGGGAATTGGGGAGAAGGTCAGAGTGTGAGGGATAGGGGAGAAGGTCAGAGTGTGAGTGATATGGGGATAAGGTCAGAGTGTGAGGGATATGGGGAGAAGGTCAGAGTGTGAGGGATATGGAGAGGTCAGAGTGTGAGGGATATGGGGATCAGGTCAGAGTGTGAGGGATACGGAGAGGTCAGAGTGTGAGGGATATGGAGAGGTCAGAGTGTGAGGGATATGGGGAGAAGGTCAGAGTGTGAGGGATACGGAGAGGCCAGAGTGTGAGGGATAGGGGAGAAGGTCAGAGTGTGAGGGATATGGGGAGGTCAGAGTGTGAGGGATAGGGGAGAAGGTCAGAGTGTGAGGGATATGGGGAGGTCAGAGTGTGAGGGATATGGGGAGGTCAGAGTGTGAGGGATATGGGGAAAAGGTCAGAGTGTGAGGGATATGGGGAGGTCAGAGTGTGAGGGATATGGGGAGAGGTCAGAGTGTGAGGGATATGGGGAGAAGGTCAGAGTGTGAGGGATATGGGGAAAAGGTCAGAGTGTGATGGATATGGGGAGGTCAGAGTGTGAGGGATATGGGGATAAGGTCAGAGTGTGAGGGATATGTGGAGAAGGTCAGAGTGTGAGGGATATGGGGAGAAGGTCAGAGTGTGAGGGAGTTGGGGAGAAGGTCAGAGTGTGAGGGATATGGGAAGAAGGTCAGAGTGTGAGGGATATGGGGATAAGGTCAGAGTGTGAGGGATATGGGGTGAAGGTCAGAGTGTGAGGGGTATGGGGATAAGGTCAGAGTGTGAGGGATATGGGGAGAAGGTCAGAGTGTGAGGGATATGGGGAGAAGGTCAGAGTGTGAGGGATATGGGGATAAGGTCAGAGTGTGAGGGATATGGGGAGAAGGTCAGAGTGTGAGGGATATGGGGAGGTCAGAGTGTGAGGGATATGGGGATAAGGTCAGAGTGTGAAGGATATGGGAAGAAGGTCAGAGTGTGAGGGATATGGGGAAAAGGTCAGAGTGTGAGAGATATGGGGAGAAGGTCAGAGTGTGAGGGATATGGGGAGAAGGTCAGAGTGTATGGGATATGGGGAGGTCAGAGTGTGAGGGATATGGGGAGAAGGTCAGAGTGTGAGGGATATGGGGATAAGGTCAGAGTGTGAGGGATATGGGGAGAAGGTCAGAGTGTGAGGGATATGGGGAGAAGGTCAGAGTGTGAGGGATTTGGGGATAAGGTGAGAGTGTGAAGGATATGGGAAGAAGGTCAGAGTGTGAGATATGGGGAAAAGGTCAGAGTGTGAGAGATATGGGGAGAAGGTCAGAGTGTGAGGGATATGGGGAGAAGGTCAGTGTGTGAGGGATATGGGGAGGTCAGAGTGTGAGGGATATGGGGAGAAGGTCAGAGTGTGAGAGATATGGGGAGAAGGTCAGAGTGTGAGGGATATGGGGAGAAGGTCAGAGTGTATGGGATATGGGGAGGTCAGAGTGTGAGGGATATGGGGAGAAGGTCAGAGTGTGAGGGATATGGGGAGGTCAGAGAGTGTGAGGGATATGGGGATAAGGTCAGAGTGTGAGGGAATTGGGGAGAAGGTCAGAGTGTGAGGGATATGGGGAGAAGGTCAGAGTGTGAGGAATATGGGGAGAAGGTCAGAGTGTGAGGGATATGGGGAGAAGGTCAGAGTGTGAGAGATATGGGGAGGTCAGAGTGTGAGGGATATGGGGAGAAGGTCAGAGTGTGAGGGGTATGGGGAGAAGGTCAGAGTGTGAGGGATATGGGGAGAAGGTCAGAGTGTGAGGGATATGGGGAGAAGGTCAGAGTGTGAGGGATATGGGGAGAAGGTCAGAGTGTGAGAGATATGGGGAGGTCAGAGTGTGAGGGATATGGGGAGAAGGTCAGAGTGTGAGGGATATGGGGAGAAGGTCAGAGTGTGAGGGATATGGGGAGAAGGTCAGAGTGTGAGGGATATGGGGAGAAGGTCAGAGTGTGAGGTGTTATAAATCTCATCGTAAAGAATCTACTCATGAAATAACACTGGACGGCCAGCTGGTGGCGCCGTCCAAGGAGTATAAATACTCGGGCGTGGGCCCAGCTTGCCAGGGACATTTTGTAAGACAGGAACTAGTGAAGTACAACTAGACCTCCATGTTCTGAAACAATTTGATTAAAGCCTTGCTTTATACTCAAACCAAGTGTGTAGTGAGTTTTATTACCTCAATTTAATCAACTTGATATCGACTCCACGCCCTGAGTGATTTCGGGAACAGCCAGCTACGACTTCAACTGCAGAAGGGAACTCTGGCGTAGAAATCAATCCATCATGGACAATCTACTCAGACCCGCCCGTCTTGACCTGGACCCAAATTCACCTACAACTGCTAAGGTATGGAAACACTGGTATCGTACCTTCAGTAACTTCCTCAGGGTGTGTGGTGAGAATGTTCCTGATAAATTAGAGATACTTGCCAATTATGTATCTCCTCATGTGTTTGACCATATCGAAGACTGTGTAGACTATGACTCCGCTATCCTAATATTACAGCGACTGTATGTTAAGGCCCCAAACGAAATTTTTGCTCGGCGTCTATTGGCAACAACTCAACAACAACCCGGGGAATCACTTGACGAATTCCTTCAAAAGCTTTGCAGGCTCAGCAAGGATTGTAACCTTAAAGCTGTCACAGCTGAGCAGTACCAGGAGGAGCTAATTCGCGATTCCTTTATTAATGGTATTACGTCTCCCTTCATACGCCAGCGTCTGTTGGAGAATAAAACCCTCCAGTTACTGGCTACCTATGACCAGGCATGTTCCCTGGACTTAGCAAAGAGGAATGCAGATACCTATCTTTTACCTCCTGCACAGGCTGCTGCTATCACTTTTAATGACTCCTTCGATAGGTCTCGGGCAGAAGCCCTCACTGATGATGACTCTAACTTAGCGGATGACAACCCTACCACTTTGGAGCATCCACGATTCTGAGAGGGGTGTGGATAGCACATTTAGTGAGTTGGTCACACCGCAGGTTAAGGCCAGCGTAGACAGTACATGGGTGACCAAAAGGCAGAGCAAGGGCAGGAAGGTAGTGCAGAAATCCCCTGGGGTTGTCTCCCTTAGCAACAGGTTCACCGTCTTAGGTACTGTTGTCGGGGGGGGTGACGCATCGGGGGAAGGCACCAGCAGCCAGGCTCATGGCACCATGACTGGCTCTGTTGCAAAGAAGGGAGGGAAAAAGAGTGGCAGGGCTATAGTAATAGGGGATTCGATTGTAAGGGGAATAGATAGGGGTTTCTGTGGTCGCGACCGAGACTCCAGGATGGTATGTTGCCTCCCTGGTGCAAGGGTCAAGGATGTCTCGGCGCGGGTGCAGAACATTCTGGAGGGGGAGGGGGAACAGCCAGTTGTCGTGATACATGTTGGTACCAACGACGTAGCTAAAAAAAGGGAAGAGGTCCTACAAGTAGAATTTAGGGAGTTAGGAGCCAGGCTAAAAAGTAGGACCTCGAAGGTAGTAATCTCTGGATTACTACCAGTGCCACGTGCTAGTAAGAGTACAGAGAACAGGATAGTTAGGCTAAATACGTGGCTTGAGCAGTGGTGTAAGAGGGAGGGTTTTAAATTTTTGAGGCATTGGAACCAGTTTTGTGGTAGGTGTGACCTATACAAAAGGGACGGTCTACACCTGTGCAGAGATGGAACTGATGTTCTCGGGGTAATTTTTGATAAAGCAGTTCGGGAGCATTTAAACTAGTATGGCAGGGGGCTAGAAACCTATGTAGTGAAATAGAGGAAAGTGAAAGGCAGACAGAAATAAATGGTAAAAGGGTGAGGAACAAAAAACAAAGGGCCAAACTAATTCATAAAAAATGTGAGCATAAAAAAAGCCTGAGGGTTTTATACCTTAATGCGAGAAGCATCAGGAACAAGGTAGATGAATTAGCTGTGGAAATAGAGGTTAATAATTATGATCTAATTGGGATTACGGAAACATGGTTGCAGGGTGAGCAGGGCTGGGAGCTTAACATACAGGGGTATTCAGTATTTAGGAAGGATCGACAAAAAAGAAAGGGAGGAGGGGTAGCATTGCTAGTAAAAGAGGGGATAAATGCAATTGAAAAGAAGGATATTAACTCAGTTAATACAGAATCTATATGGGTGGAGCTAAGAAATAGCGAGGGGCGAAAAACATTAATAGGAGTGGTATATAGGCCTCCAAATAGTAAAATAGAGGTTAGGGAGGGCATCACGAGGGAAATTAGAGAAGCGTGCAATAAGAGCACAGCTGTCATCATAGGTGACTTTAACTTACATATAGATTGGACTAGCCTAATCAGTAAAAATAATGAGGAGGAGGAATTCCTTGAGTGTTTAAGGGATGGTTATCTGGATCAATATGTCGAGGAACCAACTCGGGAACAGGCTATATTGGACTGGGTACTGTGCAATGAGAAGGGACTAATCAGTAATCTTGTTGTACGGGGACCCTTGGGTCAGAGCGATCATAACATGATCGATTTCTCACTCGAAATGGAGAGCGAAGAAATTGACTCAGAGACTAAGGTCCTGAATTTAAACAAGGGGAATTATGATGCCATGAGACGGGAACTGAGTAGGTCTGATTGGACAACGTTCCTGGGAGGACTGGAGGTAGATAAACAATGGCAAACATTTAAAGATAGAATGACAAAATTGCAAAAATTGTTTATACCAATCTGGCATAAAAGGAAATCTAAAAAGGTGACTCAACCGTGGATAACAGGGGAAATTAGAGACAGCATAAAATCCAAAGATAGGGCGTATAAAATAGCCAAAAAAAGCGCCAGAGCGGAAGATTGGGAACAGTTTAAGATAGAGCAAAGGAGGGCAAAGGGCATGATCAAGAGGGGCAAAATAGCTTACGAAAACAAGCTGGCGGAAAATATAAAAACTAACTCCAAAAGCTTTTATAAATATATCAAAAGGAAAAGACTGGTGAAAACCAAAGTTGGTCCATTGCAGTCAGATACGGGGGAATATATAATGGGAAATAAGGAAATGGCAGATCAACTAAATGCATACTTTGGGTCAGTCTTTACGAAGGAAGACACAAAAAACCTCCCTGGGATATCGGGAAAAATAGGGACATTGGCAAAGGAGGAACTGACGCAAATCAATATCTCTAAGGATATGGTGTTAAGGAAGCTAAAGGGATTGAAGGTGGACAAATCCCCAGGGCCTGATAACATGCATCCTAGGGTACTGAAGGAGGTGGCCCTAGAGATAGCGGATGCACTAAGGATGATTTTTCAGAATTCATTAGACTCGGGAACAGTGCCGATGGATTGGAGGGTAGCTAACGTTACCCCACTATTCAAAAAGGGGGGTAGGGAAAAAGCAGGTAATTACAGACCTGTAAGCCTTACATCAGTTGTGGGCAAAATGCTGGAGTCCATCATTAAGGATGAAATAGCGGAGCACTTAGCAAATGGGGACAGGATAGGACAGAGTCAACATGGATTTACAAAGGGTAAATCGTGCTTGACTAATCTATTGGAATTTTTTGAGGGAGTAACTGGTAGAATAGATGGGGGAGAGCCAGTAGATGTGGTGTACCTGGACTTCCAAAAGGCCTTCGATAAGGTCCCACATAAAAGATTAGCATGGAAAATTGAGGCTCATGGGATAAAGGGGAAAGTTTTGGCGTGGATAGGGAACTGGCTGTCAGATAGAAAACAGAGAGTTGGAATAAACGGCTCATTTTCTGAATGGCAGGCAGTAACAAGTGGGGTACCACAGGGATCTGTCCTGGGCCCCCAGCTGTTCACAATTTACATTAATGACCTGGATCAGGGAGTCGGATGCAGCATTTCCAAATTTGCAGACGACACTAAACTAGGAGGGGGGGTGGGCTCAGAGGAAGAGACCAGGAAGCTCCAGAGCGATTTGGACAGACTGGGCGATTGGGCGGATAAATGGCAGATGCACTATAATGTGGACAAGTGCGAAGTTATCCACCTTGGGTGCAGGAACGGGAGGGCAAATTATTATTTAAATGGCAATAGATTGGGAGAGGGGGAAGTACAGAGAGACCTGGGTGTTCTTGTACACCAGTCGCTGAAGGCGAGCATGCAGGTGCAACAGGCGGTCAAGAAGGCAAACGGTATGCTGGCCTTCATAGCAAAAGGGTTAGAATACAGGAACAGGGATACCTTGCTGCAGCTGTACAGGGCACTGGTGAGACCACACCTCGAGTACTGTGTACAGTTTTGGTCGCCTCATCTGAGGAAGGATGTTCTTGCCATGGAGGGGGTGCAGCGGCGATTCACCAGGCTGATACCAGGAATGGCGGGAATGACCTATGAGGAGAGACTATGTAGTTTAGGGATGTACACACTGGAGTTTAGAAGATTGAGAGGGGACCTCATAGAAGTGTATAAAATTCTGACAGGTCTAGACAGACTGGATGCAGAAGGAATGTTTCCCTTGGCGGGTGAGAACAGAACTAGAGGACATAATTTAAGGATAAGGGCTAAACCATTTAGGACAGAGATGAGGGGGAATTTCTTCACTCAGAGAGTGGTGAACCTGTGGAACTCATTGCCACAGAGGGCAGTGTACGCCAGCTCATTAAATATATTTAAGAGGGAATTAGATATATTTCTACGGGCAAAAGGGGTTAAGGGTTACGGAGAGAAGGCGGGGACGGGATACTGAATTAAAGGATCAGCCATGATCTCATCGAATGGCGGAGCAGGCACGAAGGGCCGAATGGCCTACTCCTGCTCCTATCTTCTATGTATCTATGTATCTATGTACCTTAGAAGCCTTCACTGATGACGACCCCGCCCTAGCGGCATCTTGGCAATCTGGAAGGAAGTGTTTCTTCTGTGGAGGTGCGTTCGTAACGCAACCTGCAATCATTGCAGCAAGAAAGGTCACTTTTCTAAGGTATGCCAGTCAAGAGCCTCTGTTAGTAAGAAAGGTCACTTTTCTAAGGTATGCCAGTCAAGAGCCTCTGTTAGTAAGAAAGGCCACCTTTCTAAGGTATGCCAGTCAAGAGCCTCTGTTAGTAAGAAAGGTCACTTTTCTAAGGTATGCCAGTCAAGAGCCTCTGTTAGTAAGAAAGGCCACCTTTCTAAGGTATGCCAGTCAAGAGCCTCTGTTAGTAAGAAAGGTCACTTTTCTAAGGTATGCCAGTCAAGAGCCTCTGTTAGTAAGAAAGGTCACTTTTCTAAGGTATGCCAGTCAAGAGCCTCTGTTAGTAAGAAAGGCCACCTTTCTAAGGTATACCGGTCGAGAGCTCCTGTTAGTTTTGCAGCTACTATCTATAAAACTGCTCCTCCCCCAAGAGCCACTACTAAGCTTACAGCTGCAATCTATGAAACTGCTCCTCCCCGAAGAACCACTACTAAGGTTGCAGCTGTCCCTCCTCCCATCACGGCTGCTTTTCCCCAAAGTCTGTCCCATGCAGCCATGAAGGTTTCGGTAAATGGACACATTTTGAGCGCACTAATCGACTCATGCAGCTCTGACAGTTTCATTAGTGAGCGGGCTGTCAGTAAGTTAAAACTGCGCATTTACACCTCGGACAGGGAAATTGCAATGGCTCTGACGACACTGACCACCAATTCTTCCGGCTTTTGTCTTGTCGACCTTATTCTCAATGGCCGCACTTATTTCTCCACCCGGCTCGGGGTGCTCAAAAACCTATGCAGTGATGTGCTCCTGGGACAGGATTTCCAGAAACAACACAAAAGACTTGCTTTCGAGTTTGGAGGGTCAAATCCGGAGCTTACTATTTCCAAAGTACCGTTTTGTGCGCTTTCGGCGGCTTCGCTCGACGAGCCCTCCTTGTTTGCCAATCTTTTCCCCCGATGTAAGCCCATAATCACTAAATCACGACGTTTCAGCCAAGGTGATCTATCCTTTATCGAGGCAGAAATCTGTCGCCTTCTAGCTGACGGTATCGTTGAGCCATGTTCATCTTCCTGGCGGGCTCAAGTCGTCGTTGTTAAAAATCCTCTGAAGCAACACAAGAAACGTCTTTGCATCGATTACTCGCAAACTATTAACCAGTATACCAACCTGGATGCCTACCCACTACCACGCATCGATGACATGGTCAATAACCTTGCCAACTACAAGGTATTTTCAACTTTTGATTTAAAGAGTGCATACCATCAAGTGCCGTTAAAGGACTCTGAGGCCAATGGTCGGCTTTACCAGTTTTGTCGCCTTCCATTTGGGGTCACCAATGGGGTGGTCGTCTTTCAACGGCCAATGGATAGCCGAGTCAAACAGGAGAACTTAACGGACACTTTTCCATATCTGGATAATATCACCATTGCTGGTCGTGCCCAGAAGGAGTATGATGCCAATCTCCAGAAATTTTTTGACGTTCTCCGTCGTCGCAACTTAACCTTAGAGTCCAAATCTGTGAAATCAGTACCATCAGTCAACATCCTTGGCTATTGGGTGGGCAACGGTGTCATCAAACCGGATCCGGAGCGACTTCGTCCGCTTCAGGAGCTCCCTCCCCCTACGAATCTCGGCTCTCTTCATCGGACACTCGGCATGTTCGCCTATTATGCGAAATGGATACCCCACTTCTCCGACAAGATCCAGCCCCTGCTTCACACAAAGTCTTTTCCATTGAGGCAACGGCTATTTCAGCTTTCAACCTCCTCAAGCGACAACTGGAAAAAGCCACGCTTCGTTCCATTGATGAAAATCTTCCTTTCGTGGTCGAGTGCGATGCATCAGATGTGGCGATCTCTGCTACCTTGAATCAAGGTGGTTGACCCGTTGCATTTCTGTCCAGAACTCTGCAGGGTAGCAAGCTCCATTATCCTCCTGTCGAGAAGGAGGCTACGGCTATCATCGAAGCAGCCATGATCGCATTGAATGGTGGAGCAGGCTCGAGAGGCCGAATGGGCGACTCCTGCTCCTATCTTCTATGTTTCTAAGTACGTAAATGGAGTCAGTTTCTCGCTTGTCACCATTTCACACTTATAACTGATCAGCACTCCGTGGCCTTTATGCTGGATAACCGGAAACGCACTAAGATCAAGAATAACAAAATACAATTCTGGAGGATGGAATTGGCCGCCTTTGGATACACCATACATTATCAACCCGGCAAAGAGAATGTGGCCCCGGATACCCTCACACGGGCATTCTGCTCTTCCATGTCAACTTCGACTCTGGCGGATCTTCATACTGACTTATGCCATCCTGGCGTTACCCGTATGTTGCACTTTGTGCGATCTAAAAATCTCCCATTTTCTACGGAAGATGTGAAAATAACGTGCTCCTCCTGTAGAATTTGTGCGGAATTAAAACCGCAATTCTTCCGTCCATCGGATGGCTTGCTCATACACGCTCTGCAGCCTATGCAACGACTCAGCATTGACTTTAAAGGGCCATTGCCTTCCTCAACGCGAAACACCTACTTACTGACTATGGTGGACGAATATTCACACTTTCCCTTTGCTTTCCCCTGTCCCAATATGCTTACTTCCACAGTGATCAAATGCCTCGATCAGGTCTTTTCCCTTTGCGGTACAGCCAATTTCATCCACTCTGATCGGGGTCCCTCCTTCATGTCAAGCGAACTCAAAAGTTATCTTTCCCAACGGGGAATCGCCACAAGTAAAACAACACCGTACCATCCCATCGGTAACGGACAGGTTGAGAGATACAACGCTATCATTTGGAACGCTGTTCGTCTTGCACTGAGGTCACGCAATCTACCAGGCCAGCAGTGGGAAACTGTGCTCCCTGATGCATTGCATTCCATCAGATCTCTTCTTTCTACGTCCACCAATGTCACTCCTCACGAGCGATTCTTCAGCTTCCAGCGTTGCTCCACTCATGCGACGTCCCTACCGTCATGGTTAGCAGCTCCCGGCCCCGTGCTGCTCCGAAGATTCGTCTGATCTTCTAAGAACGATCCCCTCGTCGACAAGGTAGAACTTGATGCGCTATCAATTACTCATAAAAGACTGAGAGTTAGAAGAGTAACTAAAGGCTTTTATTAACAACAGAATGGAGGTCTGCCTCGCGTGGTCGACCGGTCCATGATACTAAGGGCTGGGGAGCAGTCACCTTTATACTAGGACCTGTGGGAGGAGTCAGCCGAGGCATGTCCAGGCATGTACACAGTGGAATACAAACAGGACAAACAGGAATACAAACAGTGGTTTAGCACATTCACCCCTTGTTTAAAATTGAGTCCGGCGGGGTGAAGTGTATTAAAAGTTAGTGTATTGGAGTCTCTCCGGAGGTCTTGTCTGCCGCTGTGATCTGCGTGGCGACGGCAGGGGTAGTGAAGTTTCCGGCGTCGGGTCCAGCGTAGGCTGTGGCACAGGCGTGTCGTCCTCGTAGATGTCGAGCGGGTCGCGGGGCCCAGGCCTGCCGTCTGCTGGGGCTGGATATCGGATCGTGGGGGGGGGTGGTAGTGGGTAGTGGGTTACTGCGGCCCCCGAGGGTGCAAGGTCTCTTATGGAGACTGTGTCCTCCCGCCCGTCCGGGTATGCGATGTAAGCATACTGGGGGTTGGCGTGGAGGAGGTCGACCCTCTCGACCAGGGG
Source organism: Somniosus microcephalus (assembly GCF_052327205.1). Classification (NCBI taxonomy): domain Eukaryota; kingdom Metazoa; phylum Chordata; class Chondrichthyes; order Squaliformes; family Somniosidae; genus Somniosus; species Somniosus microcephalus. The sequence goes on along the minus strand of NC_140995.1, from coordinate 249,957,273 downwards.
GTCCGTTTTATGGGTCCTCGCGTGTCTTCTCAGTAGGACCGGCCCTGGGGACGTCAGCCATGGCGGTAGCGATGTCCCCGATGTGGACTTCCTTGGGAAGACAAACATTTTCTCATGAGGGGTGGCGTTAGTGGCAGTGCAGAGCAGTGACCGAATAGAGTGGAGCGCATCGGGGAGCACATCCTGCCAGCGGGAGGTTGGAAGGCCCCTAGACTTTAAGGCTAGCAGGACGGCCTTCCAAACTGTCGCATTTTCTCTTTCCACCTGTCCGTTCCCCCGGGGGTTGTAACTGGTGGTCCTGCTTGTGGCAATACCCCTAGTTAGCAGGTACTGACGGAGTTCGTCGCTCATAAACGATGAGCCCCGGTCGCTATGGATATAGCTGGGGAAGCCGAACAGGGTGAAGAGGTTGTTCAGACATTTAATGACCGTGGCACTGGTCATGTCCGGGCAGGGGAAGGCGAACGGGAAACGGGAGTACTCATCAATAATATTGAGGAAGTACACATTGCGGTCGGAGGAGGGGAGAGGCCCTTTAAAATCGACGCTCAGGCGCTCGAAGGGGCGAGTGGCTTTTATCAGGTGGGCCCTGTCTGGTCTATAAAAGTGCGGTTTGCACTCAGCGCAGACTTGGCAGTTCCTGGTCATGGTCCTGACCTCCTCAATAGAGTAAGGCAGGTTGCGGGCCTTGATGAAGTGGAAGAACCTGGTGACCCCCGGGTGGCAGAGGTCATTGTGGAGGGCCCGCAGTCTATCGATCTGCGCGCTGGCGCAGGTGCCACGCGATAGCGCATCCGGGGGTTCATTTAGCTTCCCGGGCCGGTACAAGATCTCGTAGTTGTAGGTGGAAAGTTCGATTCTCCACCTCAAAATCTTGTCATTTTTGATTTTGCCCCTCTGCTTGTTGTTAAACATAAAAGCAACTGAACGCTGGTCAGTGAGCAGGGTAAATCGTTTTCCGGCCAGGTAGTGCCTCCAATGACGCACAGCCTCCACAATCGCCTGGGCCTCCTTCTCAACAGCGGAGTGTCTGGTCTCCGGGCCTTGGAGGGTTCGTGAAAAGAAGGCCACGGGTCTCCCCGCCTGATTGAGGGTAGCGGCCAGGGCAAAGTCAGACGCGTCGCTTTCCACCTGGAAGGGGATGGATTCGTCCACTGCGTGCATGGTGGCTTTGGCAATGTCCTCCTTGATACGGTGGAAGGCTAAGCGGGCCTCTGCCGTCAAGGGAAAAGAGGTGGACTTGATCAGCGGACGGGCCTTGTCCGCATCGTAGGGGACCCACTGGGCGTAATAGGAGAAAAACCCTAGGCACCTCTTCAGGGCCTTGAGGCAGTGGGGCAGTGGAAGTTCCATAAGGGGACGCATCCGGTCGGGGTCGGGGCCGATGACTCCGTGTTCCACAACACAGCCAAGGATGGCGAGGCGGTTTGTGCGGAATATGCACTTCTCCTTGTTATATGTCAGGTTTAGGAGTTGGGCGGTGCGGAGGAATTTTTCGAGGTTTGCGTCATGGTCCTGCAAGTCACGGCCGCAGATGGTCACATTGTCCAGATATGGGAAAGTGGCCTGCAACGCATTTTGATCTACCATCCGGTCCATCTCCCTTTGGAAGACAGAGACCCCGTTGGTGACGCCAAAGGGAACCCTAAGGAAGTGATAGAGGCGGCCGTTTGCCTCAAAGGCAGTGTACTGGCGGTCCTCAGGGCGGATGGGGAGCTGGTGGTACGCTGATTTCAGGTCAATGGTCGAGAAGACGCGGTACTGCGCGATCTGGTTGACCATATCAGCTATACGGGGGAGTGGGTAGGCGTCCAGCAGGGTGTAGCGATTTATTGTCTGGCTGTAGTCGATGACCAGGCGCTGCTTCTCGCCGGTCTTAACGACCACAACCTGGGCTCGCCAGGGGCTGGTGCTGCCCTCAATAATCCCTTCTTTCAGGAGCCGCTCCACTTCGGTTTTAATGAAAACCCTGTCCCCGGCACTGTATCGCCTGCTCTTTGTGGCGATGGGCTTACAGTCGGGGGTGAGGTTAGCAAACAGTTGGGGGGGGGTGACTCTGAGTGTGGAGAGGTTGCACCTGGTGCGCGGCGGGCAGTTTGGAAGCTGCTGGCTGCGGACTGTGAGTGGGGGTAGGGGTCCACCGTACGCCATCGTAACACTTTTAAGGTGGCACTGAAAATCTAACCCCAGCAGGACGGCAGCGCAGAGGTCAGGCAGGACCAGAAGTTTAAAATGATCGTACACGGTCCCGTCTACTACGAGTGTCACCACGCAGTAGCCGCCGATGTCCGCCGACTGGGACTCGGAGGCCATAGAAATCCGCTGTTGCGCAGGCAGGACTGGGAGAGAGCAACGCCGCACCGTGTCGGGGTGGATGAAGCTCTCCGTGCTCCCAGAGTCAAAAAGGCAGATTGTATCGTGACCATTTACCTTAATGTCCATTGTGGAACTGGCCAGTTGGTGCGGTCTCGCTTGGTCCAGTGTAACGGATGCCAGCGTAGGGGTCGGTGTGTCGCTGCGGGTATCAGATGAGGCGGTGTCGGGGGCCTGCTGCGTCCCGGCTGTCGTCCAAGATGGCGGCGTCCATGATCCCCATGTGGCTGGAGGCGTCCAAAATGGCTGCTGTACCGGTGATTCGCACATGGCCGGGGAGGTCCAAGATGGCGGCCCGCATGGCCCACACGCGGCGCTGCTGGGGTTCGGGGTGGCTTTGGCCCTGCAGACGCTGGCGTAGTGTCCCTTCTTCCCGCAGCCCGAGCAGATCGCGTTTTTCGCCGGGCAGCGCGCTCTGGGGTGTTTTGCCTGGCCACAGAAGTAGCATTTCTGGCCTTGGGGCACTGCTGTCTGGCCTTGGGACACTGCTGCGGTAGTTGGGCCGTTGTTGGGGTGTGGCTGGGGTGGCACGGCGCTATGAGGCGGTCCTACCGTGTCCCAGGCTGTCATTCCCCGCGGCATCCACGGTGCAGAGGAGTAGGCATCCATGCCCTGGTAGGCTGCATCCAACGATAGTGCGAGTTCAGAGGCCTTGTTGAGGTCGAGGTTACTCTGCTCCAACAGTCGCTGTCGGGTGTAATTGGATCTGTGGCCCGCTACAAAAGCGTCCCGGATAAGTTCCTCTGTGTACACGGCGGCCTTTACATCCTTACAACCACAGGCCCGGCCAAGCACAGACAGTGCCTGAAGGTATTCCACGGTCGATTCCCCAGGTTGTTGTTTACGACTCCCCAGGAGGTGCCTGGCGTACACTTCGTTCACTGGGCGCGTGTACTGGTCCTTGAGGAGCTTGATAGCGTCCGCGTACGAGGTCGCGTCTTGGATGACCGAGTACACTCGGTGGTTCACTTTGGAGGTCAGGACATCCAGTTTGTCCTCGTCCGATTTGATTGCTTCGGAGGCGGTCAGGAATTTTTCGAAACACTTAAGCCAGTGAGTAAACTTGGTGGATGAGTCCGCCTCCCGATGATCTAAGTCCAGGCATGCTGGTGTGAGGATCTTCTCCATTATAAAAATGTTGTTAATAAAATTGATGCGCTATCAATTACTCATAAAAGACTGAGAGTTAGAAGAGTAACTAAAGGCTTTTATTAACAACAGAATGGAGGTCTGCCTCGCGTGGTCGACCGGTCCATGATACTAAGGGCTGGGGAGCAGTCACCTTTATACTAGGACCTGTGGGAGGAGTCAGCCGAGGCATGTCCAGGCATGTACACAGTGGAATACAAACAGGACAAACAGGAATACAAACAGTGGTTTACCACAGAACTCACGGACGTCAATCCCACGTACGCGCACGTGCGGTACCCTGATGGCCGGGAGTCCACCGTTTCGCTCCGGGACGTGGCTCCCTGTCCAGCCGGTTCCACGGACCCAACTGATAGAGGGACCCACGGGGATGATGCCGACACTCTGCGCTCCCCCGAGGATGACGCCCTACCTGGGACATCGAGAGATCTGCCGGCTGCCCCACCGGATCCACTCGGGAAGCCGGGCGCTCCCCGTGGGATAGCCACCCGAGGCCAGGACGCCGGTCAATTCCCGGCTATCGAACAGGATGAAGCCAGCTCAGCGCCTGTGGGGACCCGCACCCGGAGTCACGATCTCCCCAGCCTCCCTCAGGTCGATCAGGGCAACACGGGCCCTGTTGATCCACCGGTACGGATCAAGCGGCCCAGGGGCCAAGACATGGTCCGGGGAGAAGTGCCTTCCAGCCATAGACAAAGATCTAAAAGACTGCGGCTATTCGTGGTCCGCCTAATCCGTTAAGAGGAAGTCATCGGACTTCCAAATCTTTTAGGCAGGAAGAATGTTATAAATCTTATCATCGTAAAGAATCTACTCATGAAATAACGCTGGACGGCCAGCTGGTGGCACCGTCCAAGGAGTATAAATACTTGGGCGTGGGCCCAGCTTTCCAGGGACATTTTGTAAGACAAGGAACTGGTGAAGTACAACTAGACCTCAATGTTCTGAAACAAGTTGATTAAAGCCTTGCTTTATGCTCAAACCAAGTGTGTAGTGAGTTTTATTACGTCATGAGGGTTATGGGGAGGTCAGAGAGTGAGGGATATGGGGAGGTCAGAGTGTGAGGGATATGGGGAGAAGGTCAGAGTGTGAGGGATATGGGGAGGTCAGAGTGTGAGGGATATGGGGAGAAGGTCAGAGTGTGAGGGATATGGGGAGAAGGTCAGAGTGTGAGGGATATGGGGAGAAGGTCAGAGTGTGAGGGATATGGGGAGAAGGTCAGAGTGTGAGGGATATGGGGAGAAGGTCAGAGTGTGAGGGATATGGGGAGAAGGTCAGAGTGTGAGGGATATGGGGAGGTCAGAGTGTGAAGGATATGGGGAGAAGGTCAGAGTGTGAGGGATATGGGGAGAAGGTCAGAGTGTGAGGGATATGGGGAGAAGGTCAGAGTGTGAGGGATATGGGGAGAAGGTCAGAGTGTGAGGGTTATGGGGAGAAGGTCAGAGTGTGAGGGATATGGGGAGAAGGTCAGAGTGTGAGGGATATGGCGACGTCAGAGTGTGAGGGATATGGGCAGAAACAGGTGCAAGTGGTTTATCTGTTAAAAAGAGGCATCTTTTGGGGGAATATTGCACTTTTTGTGTTCCTAAATATGTTGTGTGGTCCAAGTGAAAGAGTAAAGGGAAAGTAACAAACCAGGAGTGCGCCGGCCGTGTGACCGTGTGGTCCATCAAGCCCTGTCCGTCTACAGGTGGGACCTGGCCGAGGGAGACTTGAAGTGCTGACTGAGCTTGAGGTGATGGAAGAAGGGTGAGAGGGTGGGCGAAGGACTGGACATGGACTCACCTGTTAAGTCTGTGCCCTCGGGGAACATGAGAAGCTGGAGAGGTTGCTTGATGTCACACAGGTAATCCAACATGACACTCAGGTGCTCCTGGTCGTCTTCCCATCTCCTTCGAACGAAGATAAATGCAGCCACCTGCATGGCCCAGCCTGACAAGGAACCAAAGCAGAGTGAGCAGAGGGGCAGAGAGGCTCGCAGAGGTGTGTTGGGTTTGCGGGGTGCTGGGGGGAGAGATAGAGCAACTGGGGACTGAGCAGTGCAGTGGACTGGCCACTGTCCCTTATTCTCAGAGTCTCAGCTTCCATTCCGGCTCAGAATAAGTGCCACAGTTTTTGGCCGCTGTCTGATACATAATATTAGCCCAGGAACTCTCAACCCATTATGTCGGGCGTTTTACCCATTTATCTAACCTAGTGCTATACCTGCCCTGGGAGTGTTAGATGGGACAGTGTAGAGGGAGCTTTACTCTGTATCTAACCCGTGCTGTACCTGCCCTGGGAGTGTTTGATGGGACAGTGTAGAGGGAGCTTTGCTCTGTATCTAACCCGTGCTGTACCTGCCCTGGGAGTGTTTGATGGGACAGTGCAGAGGGAGCTTTACTCTGTACCTAACCTGTGCTGTACCTGCCCTGGGAGTGTTTGATGGGACAGTGTAGAGGGAGCTTTACTCTGTATCTAACCTGTGCTGTACCTGCCCTGGGAGTGTTTGATGGGGACAGTGTAGAGGGAGCTTTACTCTGTATCTAACCCGTGCTGTACCTGCCCTGGGAGTGTTAGATGGGACAGTGTAGAGGGAGCTTTACTCTGTATCTAACCAGTGCTGCACCTGCCCTGGGAGTGTTGGATGGGACAGTGTAGAGGGAGCTTTACTCTGTATCTAACCCGTGCTGTACCTGCCCTGGGAGTGTTTGATGGGGCAGTGTAGAGGGAGCTTTACTCTGTATCCAACCCGTGCTGTACCTGCCCTGGGAGTGTTTGATGGGACAGTGTAGAGGGTGCTTTACTCTGTATCTAACACATGCTGTACCTGCCCTGGGAGTGTTTGATGGGACAGTGTAGAGGGAGCTTTACTCTGTATCTAACCCATGCTGTACCTGCCCTGGGAGTGTTTGATGGGACAGTGTAGAGGGAGCTTTACTCTGTATCTAACCCATGCTGTACCTGCCCTGGGAGTGTTTGATGGGACAGTGTAGAGGGAGCTTTACTCTGTATCTAACCAGTGCTGTACCTGCCCTGGGAGTGTTTGATGGGACAGTGTAGAGGGAGCTTTACTCTGTATCTAACCCGTGCTGTACCTGCCCTGGGAGTGTTTGATGGGGCAGTGTAGAGGGAGCTTTACTCTGTATCTAACCCGTGCTGTACCTGCCCTGGGAGTGTTTGATGGGACAGTGTAGAGGGAGCTTTACTCTGTATCTAACCCGTGCTGTACCTGCCCTGGGAGTGTTTGATGGGACAGTGTAGAGGGAGCTTTACTCTGTATCTAACCCGTGCTGTACCTGCCCTGGGAGTGTTTGATGGGACAGTGTAGAGGGAGCTTTACTCTGTATCGAACCCATGCTGTACCTGCCCTGGGAGTGTTGGATGGGACAGTGTAGAGGGAGCTTTACTCTGTATCGAACCCGTGCTGTACCTGTCCTGGGAGTGTTTGATGGGACAGTGTAGAGGGAGCTTTACTCTGTATCTAACCCGTGCTGTACCTGCCCTGGGAGTGTTTGATGGGACAGTGTAGAGGGAGCTTTACTCTGTATCTAACCCGTGCTGTACCTGCCCTGGGAGTGTTTGATGGGACAGTGCAGAGGGAGCTTTACTCTGTATCGAACCCGTGCTGTACCTGCCCTGGGAGTGTTGGATGGGACAGTGTAGAGGGAGCTTTACTCTGTATCGAACCTGTGCTGTACCTGTCCTGGGAGTGTTTGATGGGACAGTGTAGAGGGAGCTTGACTCTGTATCTAACCCGTGCTGTACCTGCCCTGGGAGTGTTTGATGGGACAGTGTAGAGGGAGCTTTACTCTGTATCTAACCCGTGCTGTACCTGCCCTGGGAGTGTTTGATGGAACAGTGTAGAGGGAGCTTTACTCTGTATCGAACCCGTGCTGTACCTGCCCTGGGAGTGTTTGATGGGACAGTGTAGAGGGAGCTTTACTCTGTATCGAACCCGTGCTGTACCTGTCCTGGGAGTGTTGGGTGGGACAGTGTAGAGGGAGCTTTACTCTGTATCGAACCCATGCTGTACCTGTCCTGGGAGTGTTTGATGGGACAGTGTAGAGGGAGCTTTACTCTGTATCTAACCCGTGCTGTACCTGCCCTGGGAGTGTTGGATGGGACAGTGTAGATGGAGCTTTACTCTGTATCGAACCCGTGCTGTACCTGTCCTGGGAGTGTTTGATGGGACAGTGTAGAGGGAGCTTTACTCTGTATCTAACCCGTGCTGTACCTGCCCTGGGAGTGTTTGATGGGACAGTGTAGAGGGAGCTTTACTCTGTATCTAACCCGTGCTGTACCTGCCCTGGGAGTGTTTGAAGGGACAGTGTAGAGGGAGCTTTATTCTGTATCTAACCCGTGCTGTACCTGCCCTGGGAGTGTTTGATGGGACACTGTAGTGGGAACTTTACTCTGTATCTAACCCGTGCTGTACCTGCCCTGGGAGTGTTGGATGGGACAGTGCAGAGGGAGCTTTACTCTGTATCTAACCCGTGCTATACCTGCCCTGGGAGTGTTTGATGGGACAGTGTAGAGGGAGCTTTACTCTGTATCTAACCCGTGCTGTTCCTTGTAAAGTCCGCGCCTCAATAATACACGGACTTCGGGAGAACAGTTTAACAGGTACTTTACTGAACAAGAGGCAGCTTGAAACTGAAACTACAGAAGCCTGCTAGGGCCTTTTATACAGGGGTGGTCACTGCCGGTACTGCAGTCTAAGACCAGTTATTCCCTTAAAGGGACATACACAACAATTCCTCCCCTTTTAGATAAACAGTACATAACATTCATTTAACAACAAGGGAGTTTGCACATTCTCCCTGTGTCTGCGTGGGTTTCCTCCGGGTGCTCCGGTTTCCTCCCACAGTCCAAAGATGTGCAGGTTAGGTTGATTTGGCTATGATAAATTGACCCTTAGTGTTAGGGGATTAAATACGTGGGGTTACGTGGATAGGGTGGGATATGTGTCGGTGCAGGCTCGATGGGCCGAAATGGCCTCTATCTGCACTGTAGATTCTGTGATTCTGTGATCTGTGAACTAAATAATAACTAATTACAATTACAATTTTCTCAGTAATATATACATCAACTGGAATAGTCATTTATAAGTTCAGTCTTTGAGGAGGCTTCCTGATCCTGACTGGATAGCGCCTTTCTCGAGTATCCTGTTCTGGCGGTGGAGTCAATTCTGGCTCATTGTCATTGGTTGGTTCGTCAGCTTCCAATACCCCTGCTTCTGAGGTAGACGCAATCTGTCCTTCGGGCTCATTACCAGGTGCACATGCTTGTGGTACAGGATTGGCTTGTTCCTGTGACTCTAGAATCTGGTCAGCATGGCGTCTCACGATGCTCTCTCCAACGTCCACTGTGTACATTAGTGGTCCCTGCTGTGTGCATATCGTGCCTGGCTGCCATTTTTCTGTTCGGTAGTCGCGGGCCAAGACTGGTTGCCCTATCTTGAAGCTCCTGGTTGGCTTCTCATTTATGTGCTGGAACTGCTTATCCTCAACATCTCATCTTATGTTTGGTTTGAGGAAATCCAAGCGACATCTTAGTCTCCGGTTGATAAACAGTACGGCTGGAGTTTGGTTGGTGACTGCATGTGTCGCATTCCGGTAAGCAAACAGGAAGTTATCCACCTTGTGTTGCAGTGGTATGTCGTCATTATACATTGCCTTTATGGCCTTTTTAAAGGTCTGAACAAACCTCTCAGCCAATCCATTTGTGGCTGGATGATATGGGGCAGATGTGTAATGTTTCACCCCATTATTCTTCAGGAACCTCCGGAAATCCTCAGACACAAACTGTGGGCCATTGTCGGAACAGATCTGTTCTGGCAACCCATTCCTGGCGAAGATGGTCCTTAGGACTGCAATAGTTTTCTCCGTGGTGGTGAAGGACATTTTAATGACCTCTGGCCATTTCGAATGGGCGTCCACAGCGATTAGAAACATTGAGTCCATAAATGGACCAGCGAAATCAACGTGTACCCGTTGCCATGGAGATGAGGGCCACTCCCATGGATGTAGCGGGGCCTGTGGTGGAGCGTTTTGGACCTTCTGGCATCCTGTGCATCACTTGGTCATATCCTCGATTTCTTTATCGATTCCCGGCCACCACACAAACGCCCTGGCGAGGTTCTTCATTTTTACCCCTCCCAGATGACCCTCGTGAAGCTCATTGAGCACTCTATCTCTCAACTTGGGTGGAATTACCACTCGGGATCCACACATCAAGGTTCCCCGGCACACTGACAGCTATTCCCTCCTTGGCGAGAATGCTGGCAACAGTGAGTCGCCATATGCTGGCCATCCCTTCACCGTCAAATAATAGACTCGAGAGAGTGTCGGGTCATTTCGGGTTTCCTTCTCAAGACTTGCGTTTGTAACAGGCAAACATTCGACTATGGTCGCATGGAATATCTCCACCGGGTCCACAGCAGGTGCTTCTTCCGCCGTAGGCAACGGTAGGCGCGACAGCCCATCAGCGTTTCCATGCTGTTTCGTACCCTTGTACTCTATGTCGTACTGATGTGCCCCTAGAAAAAGTGACCATCTTTGCAGCCGTTGCGCCGTCATCACCGGAACGCCCTTCTTTGGGTTAAAAATTGAGACCAGGGGTTGATGATCAGTCAGTAGGGTGAATTTCTGCCCGTGCAGATAGTGATTGAACTTCTTCACCCCCCACACCAGGCTGAGGGCCTCCCTGTCAATCTGGGCGTAGTTACGCTCGGCTGAGGTTAGCGAGCGCGATGCAACGGCTATTGGCCTCTCTGAACCGTCACGGAATTTGTGTGACAGCACCGCTCCAATGCCGTAAGGTGACGCATCACATGCCAACCGAATCGGTAGTGTTGGGTTGTAGTGGGCCAATACTTCTTTTGAAGTGATTTGGCATTTACATTCCTGAAAGGCACACTTACACTCATCACTCCATTTCCATGTTACACCAGTTTGAAGGAGGGCATTCAGTGGGTGCAGAATTGTAGATAAATTTGGCAAGAACTTATGGTAGTAGTTCACCAACCCGAGGAACGACCTCAGTTGCGACACATTTTCTGGTGCTGGAGCCTTGACTACAGCCTCAATCTTGTCCGGCGACTTATGCAACCCTTCCTCATCAATCATGTGGCCACAATACGAGAGTTGTCTCCTGAAGAACTCGCATTTGGGACGGTTGGCTCGTAGCCCATATTCCTGCAATCTCGTGAGCACCTGTTCCAGGTTGGCAAGGTGTTCATTGTCATTTTCGCCCGTAACCAGGATGTCGTCTAAATAACACTGGGTCCCCGGGATCCCTTGCAGGACTTGTTCCATTGTCCTCTGCCACATAGCCGGGGCTGATGCTACCCCAAATACCAGTCGATTGTACTGGTAAAGGCCTTTGTGAGTGTTTATCGTGAGGTATTTCCTAGATGCTTCTTCCACCTCCATTTGTAGATACGCTTGAGCCAGGTCAATCTTTGTAAAACATTTCCCTCCAGATAGTGAGGCGAAAATATCTTCTATCCGCGGAAGCGGATACTGTACTGTGTGCAGGACTGGGTTCACAGTCACCTTGAAGTCCCCGCAGATGCGAACCTTCCTTGGCTCCCCAGGCGTGCTGCTCAATGCTTTCTTCATTACAGGAACGATGGGTGTGGCCCACTCGCTCCAGTCCACCTTAGACAGCACCCCCGAACGCTCCAAACTCTCCAGTTCAGCTTCCACAGCTGGGCGTATCGCGTATGGCACCGGTCTGGCCTTGAAAAATTTTGGGGTTGCGTTATCCTCAATCTTTATGGTTGCCTTTACTCCTTTTAGAGTCCCAAGTCCTTGTTGGAACACCTCTTCCACGTCAGATAGAATTTGTGACAGACGTCCAGGTGCGACGTCATCATCTTTTTTGTCAGTCACAGTTAGTGCCAGAATGGAATGCCAATCCAATTGTAGTTTTCGGATCCATTCACGTCCCAATAATGGTGGTCCTCCATCTCGTAGTATATACATGTATAGTTTCTGTGTTTCCTTTCCGTTATATTCAACTGGCACCCTTATTTTTCCTCTGGGGTAGACCTTTTGCCCCGTGTATGTCTTCAATACAATGGACGTGTCCTTTAAGGGTATGTGTGAGAATAGCCGCTCATAGTCTCGTCGATTCATGACAGTTAGGGCTGATCCTGTGTCCAATTCCATCTTCACTGGGGACCCTGCTATCATGAGGGTGACCCAAATGGTTCGGTGATCTTCTTTTGCAATCACGTTGTGTAACTTTAAACAACTTAGTCGCCTGCTCCCGGAGTCCTTATCACTCTCCTGATCTTCTGAACTACTATCTGTCAGTTTCTTTACTTTCCTGTACTGTTCCTTAGTAGTTCTTGTCGTGTTGGTCTTCTTTCCCGACCTGCAGACTCTTGCTATATGTCCCATTTTCCCGCATTGCCTGCATATTTTGTCTTTAAACCAGCAGTCCTTCTGCTCATGGGTTGTTCTGCCGCAGCGATAGCACTTTTCTGCTCCATACCCCATTTCGTTAGCGCTGTATTCTTGTGGTTTCTGTTATATTTCCGCAGCTCCCCGTGCTGCTGCTTCGTAGGATACTGCCACGCTGAAAGCCTGTTCTAGCGTCAGGTCCTTTTTTGAAAGTAGTCGTTTCTGGGTTCCTTCACTCTGGAGCCCGCAGACAAACTTATCCCGTAAGGTGTCTGCCAGTCCTGCTCCGAACTGGCAGTGCTTCGATAACTTGCGTAGCTCCGTAAGATAGTCAGCATTGCTCTCATCTTTGTGCTGGTTTCTTTTATGGAACTTGAATCTTTCTGCTATCAGCAGTGGTGTAGGGCTTAGATGTTCCTGTAAGATATGAACAATCTCCTCAAAACTTTTCTCCATTGGTTTAGCTGGGGTAATTAAATTCTGCAATAGGCCGTACGTACTCGCACCCATTAGATTTAATAATACCGACACCCTCTTTCCATCAGCCACCTCATTTGCCTTTCAGTACACTTCAATTCTTTCCACATACGTGGTCCAGTCTTCTACCTCGTTGTCAAAAGCAGTGATACTGCCACTTTTCGGCATCTTGGGCGATTTAAAATGGCGCCTCCGCGCTTTTCCTTCTTCCCCTTACTGCCACGCTGCTCCGAGCGTTCTACGGGGTAATGGCGGCGACCCGCAGCTTCAGCGTGTCTTGCTTTCCTTCCCCCCCCGTTTAGTTTCTCTCCGCTATCCTGTTCTCGAGCACCGACCGCGCCCTGTGCGCTCCACCCTCTCTCTCTTGTTTTCTTTTCCCGGCGACGCTGCGCGGCCCGATTTGTAGAGCCGCTAGATCGAGCTTGAGCCCGCCGCAGTCCGGAAGGGTCAGCGCACTACCTGCTACCAGCACGATTCGCTGGAACCACAGTCTCTCCCGCAATTCTCCTAACACCGATGGATTCTTTGGGCGGTTGCCCTCGGTCGACGCCCGTTGCTCAGACTACGATCTTCCAGGACCTTCCATTCAGGCGAGATCCCCGTGAGATGATGCCACACTGCAGGTGAGTTCGAACTTACTCGTCGCCACTGTAAAGTCCACGCCTCAATAATACACGGACTTCGGGAGGACAGTTTAACAGGTACTTTACTGAACAAGAGGCAATTGAAACTGGAACTACAGAAGCCTGCTAGGGCCTTTTATACAGGGGTGGTCACTGCCGGTACTGCAGTCTAAGACCAGTTATTCCCTTAAAGGGACATACACAACATTCCTGACCTGGGAGTGTTGGATGGGACAGTGTAGAGGGAGCTTTACTCTGTATCTAACCCATGCTGTACCTGCCCTGGGAGTGTTTGATGGGACAGTGTAGAGGGAGCTTTACTCTGTATCTAACCTGTGCTGTACCTGCCCTGGGAGTGTTTGATGGGACAGTGTAGTGGGAGCTTTACTCTGTATCTAACCCGTGCTGTACCTGCCCAGGGAGTGTTCGATGGGACAGTGTAGAGGGAGCTTTACTCTGTCCCTAACCCGTGCTGTACCTGCCCTGGGAGTGTTTGATGGGACAGTGTAGAGGGAGCTTTACTCTGTATCTAACCCATGCTGTGCCTGCCCTGGGAGTGTTTGATGGGACAGTGTAGAGGGAGCTTTACTCTATATGTAACTGTGCTGTACCTGTCCTGGAATGTTTGACGGGACAGTGTAGAGCGAGCTTTACTCTGTATCTAAGCCGTGCTGTACCTGCCCTGGGAGTGTTTGACGGGACAGTGTAGAGGGAGCTTTACTCTGTATCTAACCCGTGCTGCACCTGCCCTGGGAGTGTTTGATGGGACAGTGCAGAGGGAGCTTTACACTGTATCTAACCCATGCTGTACCTGCCCTGGGAGTGTTTGATGGGACAGTGTAGAGGGGGCTTTACTCTGTATCTAACCCGTGCTGTACCTGCCCTGGGAGTGTTTGATGGGACAGTGCAGAGGGAGATTTACTCTGTATCTAACCCGTGCTGTACCTGCCCTGGGAGTGTTTGATGGGACAGTGTAGAGGGAGCTTTACTCTGTATCTAACCCGTGCTGTATCTGCCCTGGGAGTGTTTGATGGGACAGTGTAGAGGGAGCTTTACTCTGTATCTAACCTGTGCTGTACCTGCCCTGGGAGTGTTTGATGGGACAGTGTAGAGGGAGCTTTACTCTGTATCTAACCCATGCTGTACCGGCCCTGGGAGTGTTTGGTGGGACAGTGTAGAGGGAGCTTTACTCTGTATCTAACCCATGCTGTACCTGCCCTGGGAGTGTTTGATGGGACAGTGTAGAGGGAGCTTTACTCTGTATCTAACCCGTGCTGTACCTGCCCTGGGAGTGTTTGATGGGACAATGTAGAGGGAGCTTTACTCTGTATCTAACCCATGCTGTACCTGCCCTGGGAGTGTTTGATGGGACAGTGTAGAGGGAGCTTTACTCTGTATCTAACCCGTGCTGTACCTGCCCTGGGAGTGTTTGATGGGACAATGTAGAGGGAGCTTTACTCTTTATCTAGCCCGTGCTGTACGTGCCCTGGCCCTGGGAGTGTTTGATGGGACAGTGTAGAGGAACCTTTACTCTGTATCTAACCCGTGCAGTACCTGCTTGGGATTGATTGATTGTACAGTGTAGTGGGAGCTTTACTCTGTATCTAACCCGCGCTGTACCTGCCCTGGGAGTGTTTGATGGGACAGTGTAGAGGGAGCTTTACTCTGTATCTAACCCTGTGCTGTACCTGCCCTGGGAGTGTTTGATGAGGCAGTGTAGAGGGAGCTTTATTCTGTATCTAACCTGTGCTGTACCTGTCCTGGAATGTTTGACGGGACAGTGTAGAGCGAGCTTTACTCTGTATCTAACCAGTGCTGTACCTGCCCTGGGAGTGTTTGACGGGACAGTGTAGAGGGAGCTTTACTCTGCATCTAACCCGTGCTGTACCTGCCCTGGGAGTGTTTCATGGGACAGTGCAGAGGGAGCATTACTCTGTATCTAACCCGTGCTGTACCTGCCCTGGGAGTGTTTGATGGGACAGTGTAGAGGGAGATTTACTCTGTATCTAACCCGTGCTGTACCTGCCCTGGGAGTGTTTGATGGGACAGTGTAGAGGGAGCTTTACTCTGTATCTAACCCGTGCTGTATCTGCCCTGGGAGTGTTTGATGGGACAGTGTAGAGGGAGCTTTACTCTGTATCTGACCCGTGCTGTACCTGCCCCGGGAGTGTTTGATGGGACAGGGTAGAGAGAGCTTTACTCTGTATCTAACCCATGCTGTGCCTGCCCTGGGAGTGTTTGATGGGACAGTGTAGAGGGAGCTTTACTCTGTATCTAACTGTGCAGTACCTGTCCTGGAATGTTTGACGGGACAGTGTAGAGCGAGCTTTACCCTGTATCTAAGCCGTGCTGTATCTGCCCTGGGAGTGTTTGACGGGACAGTGTAGAGGGAGCTTTACTCTGTATCTAACCCGTGCTGTACCTGCCCTGGGAGTGTTTGATGGGACAGTGCAGAGGGAGCTTTACTCTGTATCTAACCCATGCTGTACCTGCCCTGGGAGTGTTTGATGGGACAGTGTAGAGGGAGCTTTACACTGTATCTAACCCGTGCTGTACCTGCCCTGGGAGCATTTGATTGTCCAGTGCAGAGTAAGCTTTACTCTGTATCTAACCGGTGGTGTACCTGCCCTGGGAGTGTTTGATGGGACAGTGTAGAGGGAGCTTTACTCTGTATCTAACCCGTGCTCCACCTGCCCTGGGAGTGTTTGATTGGACAGTGTCGAGGGAGCTTTACTCTGTATCTAACCCGTGCTGTACCTGCCCTGGGAGTGTTTGATTGGACAGTGTAGAGGGAGCTTTACTCTGTATCTAACCCGTGCTGTACCTTCCCTGGGAGTGTTTGATGGGACAGTGTAGAGGGAGCTTTACTCTGTATCTAACCCATGCTGTACCTGTCCTGGGAGTGTTTGATGGGACAGTGTAGAGGGAGCTTTACTCTGTATCTAACCCGTGCTGTACCTGCCCTGGGAGTGTTTGATGGGACAGTGTAGAGGGAGCATTACTCTGTATCTAACCCGTGCTGTACCTGCCCTAGGAGTGTTTGATGGGACAGCGTAGAGGGAGCTTTACTCTGTATCTAACCCGTGCTGTACCTGCCCTGGGAGTGTTTGATGGGACAGTGTAGAGGGAGCTTTACTCTGTATCTAACCGGTGCTGTACCTGTCCTGGAATGTTTGACGGGACAGTTTAGAGGGAGCTTTACTCTGTATCTAACCCGTGCTGTACCTGCCCTGGGAGTGTTTGATGGGACAGTGTAGAGGGAGCTTTACTCTGTATCTAACCCGTGCTGTACCTGCCCTGGGAGTGTTTGATGGGACAGTGTAGAGGGAGCTTTACTCTGTATCTAACCCGTGCTGTACCTGCCCTGGGAGTGCTTGATGGGACAGTGTAGAGGGAGCTTTACTCTGTATCTAACCCGTGCTGTACCTGCCCTGGGAGTGTTTGATGGGACAGTGTAGAGGCAGCTTTACTCTGTATCTAACCTGTGCTGTACCTGCCCTGGGAGTGTTTGATGGGGCAGTGTAGAGGGAGCTTTACTCTGTATCTAACCCGTGCTGTACCTGCCCTGGCAGTGTTTGATGCGACAGTGTAGAGGGAGCTTTACTTTGTATCTAACCCGTGCTGTACCTGCCCTGGGAGTGTTTGATGGGACAGTGTAGAGAGCGCTTTACTCTGTATCTAAGCCCGTGCTGTACCTGCCCTGGGAGTGTTTGATGGGACAGTGTAGAGTGCGCGTTACTCTGTATCTAACCCCGTGCTGTACCTGCCCTGGGAGTGTTTGATGAGACAGTGTAGAGGGAGCTTTACTCTGTCCCTAACCCGTGCTGTACCTGCCCTGGGAGTGTTTGATGGGACAGTGTAGAGGGAGCTTTACTCTGTATCTAACCTGTGCTGTACCTGTCCTGGAATGTTTGACGGGACAGTGTAGAGCGAGCTTTACTCTGTATCGAACCAGTGCTGTACCTGCCCTGGGAGTGTTTGACGGGACAGTGTAGAGGGAGCTTTACTCTGTATCTAACCCGTGCTGTACCTGCCCTGGGAGTGTTTCATGGGACAGTGCAGAGGGAGCATTACTCTGTATCTAACCCGTGCTGTACCTGCCCTGGGAGTGTTTGATGGGACAGTGTAGAGGGAGATTTACTCTGTATCTAACCCGTGCTGTACCTGCCCTGGGAGTGTTTGATGGGACAGTGTAGAGGGAGCTTTACTCTGTATCTAACCCGTGCTGTATCTGCCCTGGGAGTGTTTGATGGGACAGTGTAGAGCGAGCTTTACTCTGTATCTGACCCGTGCTGTACCTGCTCCGGGAGTGTTTGATGGGACAGGGTAGAGAGAGCTTTACTCTGTATCTAACCCATGCTGTGCCTGCCCTGGGAGTGTTTGATGGGACAGTGTAGAGGGAGCTTTACTCTGTATCTAACTGTGCAGTACCTGTCCTGGAATGTTTGACGGGACAGTGTAGAGCGAGCTTTACCCTGTATCTAAGCCGTGCTGTATCTGCCCTGGGAGTGTTTGACGGGACAGTGTAGAGGGAGCTTTACTCTGTATCTAACCCGTGCTGTACCTGCCCTGGGAGTGTTTGATGGGACAGTGCAGAGGGAGCTTTACTCTGTATCTAACCCATGCTGTACCTGCCCTGGGAGTGTTTGACGGGACAGTGTAGAGGGAGCTTTACACTGTATCTAACCCGTGCTGTACCTGCCCTGGGAGCATTTGATTGTCCAGTGCAGAGTAAGCTTTACTCTGTATCTAACCGGTGGTGTACCTGCCCTGGGAGTGTTTGATGGGACAGTGTAGAGGGAGCTTTACTCTGTATCTAACCCGTGCTCCACCTGCCCTGGGAGTGTTTGATTGGACAGTGTAGAGGGAGCTTTACTCTGTATCTAACCCGTGCTGTACCTGCCCTGGGAGTGTTTGATTGGACAGTGTAGAGGGAGCTTTACTCTGTATCTAACCCGTGCTGTACCTTCCCTGGGAGTGTTTGATGGGACAGTGTAGAGGGAGCTTTACTCTGTATCTAACCCATGCTATACCTGTCCTGGGAGTGTTTGATGGGACAGTGTAGAGGGAGCTTTACTCTGTATCTAACCCGTGCTGTACCTGCCCTAGGAGTGTTTGATGGGACAGCGTAGAGGGAGCTTTACTCTGTATCTAACCCGTGCTGTACCTGCCCTGGGAGTGTTTGATGGGACAGTGCAGAGGGAGCTTTACTCTGTATCTAACCCGTGCTGTACCTGCCCTGGGAGTGTTTGATGGGACAGTGTAGAGGGAGCTTTACTCTGTATCTAACCCGTGCTGTACCTGCCCTGGGAGTGCTTGATGGGACAGTGTAGAGGGAGCTTTACTCTGTATCTAACCCGTGCTGTACCTGCCCTGGGAGTGTTTGATGGGACAGTGTAGAGGCAGCTTTACTCTGTATCTAACCTGTGCTGTACCTGCCCTGGGAGTGTTTGATGGGGCAGTGTAGAGGGAGCTTTACTCTGTATCTAACCCGTGCTGTACCTGCCCTGGCAGTGTTTGATGCGACAGTGTAGAGGGAGCTTTACTTTGTATCTAACCCGTGCTGTACCTGCCCTGGGAGTGTTTGATGGGACAGTGTAGAGTGCGCTTTACTCTGTATCTAACCCCGTGCTGTACCTGCCCTGGGAGTGTTTGATGGGACAGTGTAGAGGGAGCTTTACTCTCTATCTAACCCGTGCTGTACCTGCCCTGGGAGTGTTTGATGGGACAGTGTAGAGTGCGCGTTACTCTGTATCTAACCCCGTGCTGTACCTGCCCTGGGAGTGTTTGATGAGACAGTGTAGAGGGAGCTTTACTCTGTCCCTAACCCGTGCTGTACCTGCCCTGGGAGTGTTTGATGGGACAGTGTAGAGGGAGCTTTACTCTGTATCTAACCCATGCTGTACCTGCCCTGGGAGTGTTTGATGGGGCAGTGTAGAGGGAGCTTTACTCTGTAGCTAGCCCGTGCTGTACCTGCCCTGGGAGTGTTTGATGGGACAGTGCAGAGGGAGCTTTACTCTGTATCTAACCCGCACTGTACCTGCCCTGGGAGTGTTTGATGGGACAATGTAGAGGGAGCTTTACTCTGTCCCTATCCCGTGCTGTACCTGCCCTGGGAGTGTTTGATGGGACAGTGTAGAAGGAGCTTTACTCTTTATCTAGCCCGTGCTGTTCGTGCCCTGGCCCTGGGAGTGTTTGATGGGACAGTGTAGACGGAGCTTTACTCTGTATCTAACCCGCACTGTACCTGCCCTGGGAGTGTTTGATGGGACAGTGTAGAGGGAGCTTTACTCTGTCCCTATCCCGTGCTGTACCTGCCCTGGGAGTGTTTGATGAGACAGTGTAGAGGGAGCTTTACTCTGTCCCTAACCCGTGCTGTACCTGCCCTGGGAGTGTTTGATGGGACAGTGTAGAGGGAGCTTTACTCTGTATCTAACCCGTGCTGTACCTGCCCTGGGAGTGTTTGATGGGACAGTGTAGAGGGAGCTTTACTCTGTATCTAACCCGTGCTGTACCTGCCCTGGGAGTGTTTGATGGGGCAGTGTAGAGGGAGCTTTACTCTGTAGCTAGCCCGTGCTGTACCTGCCCTGGGAGTGTTTGATGGGACAGTGTAGAGGGAGCTTTACTCTGTATCTAACCCGCACTGTACCTGCCCTGGGAGTGTTTGATGGGACAGTGTAGAGGGAGCTTTACTCTGTCCCTATCCCGTGCTGTACCTGCCCTGGGAGTGTTTGATGGGACAGTGTAGAGGGACCTTTGCTCTGTATCTAACCCGTGCTGTACCTGCCTGGGATTCTTTGATTGGACAGTGTAGTGGGAGCTTTACTCTGTATCTAACCCGTGCTGTACCTGCCCTGGGAGTGTCTGGTGGGAAGTGTAGAGGGAACCTTACTCTGTATCTAACCCGTGCTGCACCTGCCCTGGGTGTGTTTCATAGGACACTGTAGAGGGAGCTTTACTCTGTACCTAACACATGGTGTACCTGCCCTGGGAGTGTTTGATGGGACAGTGCAGAGCGAGCTTTACTCTGTATCTAACCCGTGCTGTACCTGCCCTGGGAGTGTTTGATGGGACAGTGTTGAGGGAGCTTTACTCTGTATCTAACCCATGCTGTACCTGCCCTGGGAGTGTTTGATGGGACAGTGTAGAGGGAACTTTACTCTGTATCTAACCTGTGCTGTACCTGTCCTGGAATGTTTGACGGGACAGTGTAGAGGGAGCTTTACTCTGTATCTAACCCATGCTGTACCTGCCCTGGGAGTGTTTGATGGGACAGTGTAGAGGGAACTTTACTCTGTATCTAACCTGTGCTGTACCTGTCCTGGAATGTTTGACGGGACAGTGTAGAGGGAGCTTTACTCTGTATCTAACCCGTGCTGTACCTGCCCTGGGAGTGTTGGATGGGACAGTGTAGAGGGAGCTTTACTCTGTATCTAACCCATGCTGTACCTGCCCTGGGAGTGTTTGATGGGACAGTGTAGAGGGAGCTTTACTCTGTATCTAACCCGTGCTGTGCCTGCCCTGGGAGTGTTTGATGGGACAGTGTAGAGCGAGCTTTACTCTGTATCTAACCCGTGCTGTACCTGCCCTGGGAGTGTTTGATGGGACAGTGTAGAGGGAGCTTTACTCTGTATCTAACCCGTGCTGTACCTGCCCTGGGAGTGTTTGATGGGACAGTGTAGAGGGAACTTTACTCTGTATCTAACCTGTGCTGTACCTGTCCTGGAATGTTTGACGGGACAGTGTAGAGGGAGCTTTACTCTGTATCTAACCCGTGCTGTACCTGCCCTGGGAGTGTTTGACGGGACAGTGTAGAGGGAGCTTTACTCTGTATCTAACCCGTGCTGTACCTGCCCTGGGAGTGTTTGATGGGACAGTGTAGAGGGAGCTTTACTCTGTATCTAACCCTGTGCTGTACCGGCCCTGGGAGTGTTTGATGGGACAGTGTAGCGGCAGCTTTACTCTGTATCTAACCCGTGCTGTACCTCCCTGGGAGTGTTTGATGGGACAGTGTAGCGGGAGCTTTACTCTGTATCTAACCCTGCTGTATCTGCCCTGGGAGTGTTTGATGGGACAGTGTTGAGGGAGTTTTACTCTGTATCTAACCCGTGCTGTACCTCCCTGGGAGTGTTTGATGGGACAGTGTAGAGGGAGCTTTACTCTGTATCTAACCCTGCTGTACCTGCCCTGGGAGTGTTTGATGGGACAGTGTAGAGGGAGCTTTACTCTGTATCTAACCCGTGCTGTACCTGCCCTGGGAGTGTTTGATGGGACAGTGTAGAGGGAGCTTTACTCTGTATCTAACCCGTGCTGTACCTGCCCTGGGAGTGTTCGATGGGACAGTGTAGAGGGAGCTTTACTCTGTATCTAACCTGTGCTGTACCTGCCCTGAGAGTGTTTGATGGGACAGTGTAGAGGGAGCTTTACTCTGTATCTAACCCGTGCTGTACCTGCCCTGGGAGTGTTTGATGGGACAGTGTAGAGGGAGCTTTACTCTGTATCTAACCCGTGCTGTACCTGCCCTGGGAGTGTTTGATGGGGCAGTGTAGAGGGAGCTTTACTCTGTATCTAACCCGTGCTGTACCTGCCCTGGGAGTGTTTGATGGGACAGTGTAGAGGGAGCTTTACTCTGTATCTAACCCTGCTATACCTGCCCTGGGAGTGTTTGATGGGACAGTGTAGAGGGAGTTGACATGAATCTTGCCATTCATGTGGAAATGACTTATGTAATGATACTGGGCAGCCTGCTAGTGGCGCTGTCCAGGGAGAGTGTAAATACTCGGGCACGGGCCCAGCTTGCTCAGGACATTCTTTAACAGGAACTAGTGACGGACAACTAGACCTCCATGTTGAAAAACTGTTGATTAAAGCCTTAATCCTCAGACCAAGTGCCTCGTAGTTTTCTTACATCAATTTAATCAACTGCAACCCGCTCCACGCTCTGAGTGATTTGGGAACAGACAGCTACGATTCAAACTGTAGAAGGGAACTCGGACGTAGTAATCAAACCATCATGGAGAAACTACTCCGACCCGCCCGTCTCAACCTGGACCCGAATTCACTTACAGCTGCTAAGGTATGGAAACACTGGTATCATACCTTCAGCAACTTCCTGAAGGAGTGTGGTGAGAATGTTCCTGATAAGTTACGAATTCTTGCCTATTATGTATCCCCTGATGTGTTTGACTATATCGAAGACTGTGTAGACTATGACTCCGTTATCCAAACACTACAGCAACTATATGTTAAGGCCCCAAACGAAATTTGTGCTCGGCCCCTACTGGCCAGAACTCGACAGCAACCCGGGGTATCACTTGACGAATTCATTCAACAGCTTCGCAGGCTCAGCAAAGATTGTAACCTTAAAGCTGTCTCAGCTGAGCAGTACCAGGAGGAATTAATTCGTGACTCTTTTATTAACAGAATTGCTTCTCCCCTCATACGCCAGCGTCTGTTGGAGAATAAAACCCGCGGGTTACAAGCTGCCTATAACCAGGCATATTCTCTGGACTTGGCTCAAAAAAATTCAGATGCCTATTTTTTACCCTATGCACGGACTGCTGCTGCCACTTTTAGTGACTCCCCCGGTAAGCCTCAGGCGGAAGGCCTCACTGATGACGACCCTACCCTAGCGGCATCTTGGCAATCTAAAAAGAAGTGTTTCTTCTGTGGAGGTGCATTCCATTATAGGAAATTTTGTCCTGCTCGTAATGCAACCTGCAATCATTGCTGTAAGAAAGGTCACTTTTCTAAAGTATGCCGGTCAAGAGCCTCCACTAGTGTTGCAGCTGCTATCTATAAAACAGCACCCCACCCCCCCCCCCAGCCATTACTAGTGTTACAGCTGCTATCTATAAATCTGCTCCTCCCCCAAGAGCCACTACTAGTGTTACAGCTGCTATCTATAAAACTGCTCCTCCCCCAAGAGCCACTACGAGTGCTACAGCTGTTTTTCCCCAAAGCCTGTCCCATGCAGCCACGAGCGTTTCGGTAAATGGACATATTTTGAGTGCATTAATCGACTCATGTAGCTCTGACAGCTTCATCAGTGAGCAGGCTGTCAGTAAGTTAAAACTGCGTATTTACCCCTCGGACAGGGAAATTGTAATGGCTCTGATGACACTGACCACCAACTCTTCCGGCTTTTGTCTTGTCGACCTTATTCTCAATGGCCGCACTTATTTTTCCACCTGGCTCGGGGTGCTCAAAAACCTATACAGTGATGTGGACAGGATTTCCAGAAACAACACAAAAGACTCACATTCGAGTTTGGAGGGCCAAAGCCGGAGCTTACTATTTCCAAAGTACCGTTTTGTGCGGTTTCACTCGACGAGCCCTCCTTGTTTGCCAATCTTTCCCCCGATTTAAGCCCATAGTCACTAAATCACGACATTTCAGCCAAGATGATCTATCCTTTATCGAGGGAGAAATCTCTTCCCTTCTAGCTGACGGTATCATTGAGAAATGTTCATCTTCCTGGTGGGCTCAAGTCGTCATTGTTAAAAATCCTCTGAAGCAACACAAGAAATGTCTTTGCATCGATTACTCTGAAACTATTAACCAGTATACTGACCTGGATTCCTACCCACTACCAGGCATCGATGACATGGTCAATAACCTTGCCAACTACAAGGTATTTTCAACTTTTGACTTAAAGAGCGCATACCATCAAGTACCGTTAAAGGACTCTGACAAAAAGTATACGGCCTTTGAGGCCAATGGTCGGCTTTACCAGTTTTGTCGCCTTCCATTTGGGGTCACCAATGGGGTGGTCGTCTTTCAACGGGCAATGGACAGCCTAGTCATAGAAACATACAAACATAGAAGATAGGAGCAGGAGTAGGCCATTCGGCCCCTCGAGCCTGCTCCGCCATTCAATGCGATCATGGCTGATCATCCAAATTCAGTACTCTGTCCCTGCTTTCTCCCCATATCCCTTTAGCCTTAAAAAATATATCCAACTCCTTCTTGAATATATTTAATGAATTGGCCTCTACTGCCTTCTGTGGTAGAGAATTCCAAGGGTTCACCACTCTCTGGGTGAAGAAATTCCTCCTCATTTCTGTCCTAAATGGCTTACCCCTTATCCTTAGACTGTGAACCCTGGTTCTGGACTTCCCGACCATCGGGAACATCCTTCCTGCATCTAGTCTGTCCAGTCCTGTCAGAATTTTATAAGTTTCAATGAGATCCCCTCTCATTCTTCTAAACTCCAGCGAGTATAAGCCCAATCGACCCAATCTCTCCTCATACATCATTCCTGCCATCCCAGGTATCAGCCTGGTGAATCTTCGCTGAACTCCTTCCATGGCAAGAACATCCTTCCTCAGTTAAGGCGACCAAAACTGCACACAATACTCAAGATGTGGTCTAACCAAGGCCCTATACAACTGCAGCAAGACATCCTTGTTCCTGTACTCAAACCCTCACGCTACGAAGGCCAACATACCATTTGCCTTCTTAACCGCCTGCTGCACCTGCATGCTTACCTTCAGCGACTGGTGCACAAGGACACCCAGGTCTCGTTGCACTTCCCCTTCTCCCATTCAGATAATAATCTGCCTTCCTGTTTTTGACACCAAAGTGGATAACCTCACATTTATCCACGTTATATTGCGCCTGCCATGCTTCTTCCCAATCACCCAACCTGTCCAAATCATCCTGGAGTTTTTCGGCATCCTCCTCACAGCACACACGCCCACCCAGCTTTGTGTCGTCTGCAAACTTGGGAGATATTACATCTGGTTCCCTCGTCTAGATCATTAATATATATTGTGAATAGCTGGGGTCCAAGGACCAATCCCTGTGGTACCCCACTAGTCACTGCCTGCCACTCGGAAAAAGACCCGTTTATTCCAACTCTTTGCTTTCTGTCCGCCAACCAGTTCTCTATCCAAGTCAATACCTTACCCCCAATCCCATGTGCCTTAACTTTACATGCTATTCTCTTATGCGGGACCTTATCGAAAGCCTTTTGAAAGTCCAAATACACCACATCCACTGGTTGTCCCTTATCTATTTTACCAGTTACATCCTCAAAAAATTCCAGTAGATTAGTCAAGCACGATTTACCTTTTGTGAATCCATGTTGACTTTGTCCGATCCTGTCACTGTTTTCCAAGTGCTCTGCTATTACATCTTTTATAATGGACTCTAGCATTTTCCCCACTACCGATGTCAGGCTTACCGGTCTGTAATTCCCCGTTTTCTCTCTACCACCTTTTTTGAATAGTGGGGTAACATTAGCTACCCTCCAATCCATAGGTACTGTTCCAGATTCCATCGAATGTTGGAAGATGATCAGCAATGCATCTACTATTTCTAGGGCCACTTCCTTAAGTACCCTAGGATGTAGATTATCAGGCCCTGGGGATTTATCAGCTTTCAATCCCGTCAATTTCCCGAACACCATTTCCCTACAAATACTGATTTCTTTCAGTTCCTCCCTTTCATCAGACCCTATGTTCCCCGGCATCTCTGGCAGGTTATTTGTGTCCTCCTTTGTGAAGACAGAACCAAAATATGTATTTAATTGATCAGCCATTTCTGTGTTCCCCATTATAAATTCCCCTGATTCTGACTGCATGGGACCTATGCTTGACTTCACCAATCTTTTTCTCTTCACATATCTATAAAAGCTTTTACAGTCAGTTTTTATGTTCCCTGCAAGCCTACTCTCATATTCTATTTTCCCCATCTTAATTAATCCCTTTGTCCTCCTTTGTTGAATCCTAAACTGCTCCCAATCCTCAGGTTTACTGCTTTTTCTGGCCAATTTATATGTCCTCTCCTTGGATCTTATGCTATCCCTAATTTCCCTTGTTAGCCACGGTTCAGTCACCTTTTTTGTTTTATTTTTATGCCAAACTGGGATGAACAAATTCTGTAGTTCATCCATGCGGTCTTTGAATGTTTGCCATTGCCTATCCACCGTCAACCCTTTGAGTGCCATTCCCCAATCAATCCTACCCAACTCGCTCCTCAGACCATCGTAGTTTCCATTATTTAAATTCAGGACCCTAGTCTCTGAGTCAACTACTTCATTCTCCATCTTAATGAAGAATTTTATCATATTATGATCGCTCCGACCCAAGGGGCCTCGTACAACAAGATTGCTAATTAATCCTTTCTCATTCCATAATACCCAGTCTAAGATGGCCTGATCTCTAGTTAGTTCCTCGACATATTGGTCCAGGAAACCATCCTGTAAACACTCCAGGAATTCCTCCTCCACAGTATTGTTACTAATTTGGTTAGCCCAATCTAAATGTAGATTAAAGTCACCCATGATGACTGCTGTGCCCTTATTGCACGCTTCTCTAATTTCCCTTTTAATGCCATCCCCAACCTCCGCATTACTGTTTGGAGGTCTATGTACCACTCCCACTAACGTTTTCTGCCCCTTGGTAGTTCTCAGTTCTACCCATACAGATTCCACATCATCAGAGCTAATATCCTTCCTTACAATTGTGTTAATCTCCTCTTTAACCAGCAATGCTACCCCACCTCCCTTTCCTTTTTGCCTATCTTTCCTGAATATTGAATACCCCTGGATGTTGAGTTCCCAGCCTTGGCCACCCTGGAGCCATGTTTCTGTAATCCCAATCAAATCATATTCGTTTACCTCTATTTGCGCAGCTAATTCATCCACCTTATTACGAATGCTCCTCGCATTAAGACACAAAGCCTTCAGGCTTGTTTTTTTAATGCTCTTAGACCTATTCGAATTATTATTTACTGTGGCCATGTTTGATTTAAACCGTTGATTTCTCTGACTGCCACTTTTGTTTTTCTCCTTCCTATCTTTTGCTTTTATCCTTGTTTCCCTTTCCTCTGTCTCCCTGCTCAGGTTCCCAGGAGAACTTAATGGACACTTTTCCATATCTGGATAATATCACCATTGCTGGTCATGGCCAGAAGGAGCATGATGCCAACCTCCAGAAATTTCTTGACGTTCTCCGTCGTCGCAACTTAACCTTAAATGAGTCCAAATCTGTGAAATCAGTACCATCAGTCACCATCTTTGGCTACTGGGTGGGCAATGGTGTCATCAAACCGGATCCAGAGCGACTTCGTCCGCTTCAGGAGCTCCCTCCCCCTACGAATCTCCGCTCTCTTCGTTGGGCCCTCGGCATGTTCGCCTAGTATGCGAAGTGGATACCCCACTTCTCTGACAAGATCCAGCCCCTGCTTCACGCAAAGTCATTTCCGTTGGACGTGATGGCTATTTCAGCTTTCAACCTCCTCAAGCAACAACTGGAAAAAGCCACGCTTCATTCCATCGATGAAAATCTTCCTTTCGTGGTCGAGTGCGATGCATCGGAGGTGGCGATCTCGGCTACCTTGAATCAAGGCGGTCGACCCGTTGCATTTCTGTCCAGAACTTTGCAGGGTAGCGAGCTCCATTATCCTCCTGTCGAGAAGGAGGCTACGGCCATCATCGAAGCGGTACGTAAATGGAGTCATTTTCTCGCTCGTCGCCATTTCACGCTCATAACTGATCAACGCCCTGTGGCTTTTATGCTGGATAACCGGAAACGCACTAAGGTCAAGAATAACAAAATACAGCTCTGGAGGATGGAATTGGCCACCTTTGGCTACATCATACATTATCAACCCGGCAAAGAGAATGTGGCCCCAGATACCCTCACGCGTGCATTCTGCTCTTCCGTGTCAACATCGACTCTTACGGATCTTCATACTGGCTTGTGCCATCCTGGCGTTACCCGTATGTTGTGCAATCTAAAAATCTCCCATTTTCTACCGAAGACGTGAAAAGAACATGCTCCATGACGTAAGAAAACTACGAGGCACTTAGTCAGAATATTAACCAAGGCTTTAATCAATTGTTTCACAACATGGAGGTCTAGTTATCCTTCACTAGTTCCTGTTAACAAAATGTCCTGAGCAAGCTGGGCCCATGCCCGAGTATTTATACTCTCCCTGGACAGTGCCACCAGCAGGCTGCCCAGTATTATTTCATAAGTCATTTCTACATGAATGTCAAGATTCATGTCATTCTTCCCGCCTGAAAGATTGGAAGTCCGGCGGCTTCCTTCTACTGAATTAATCGCACTAAGAATAGACGCAGTCGTTTGGATCTGCGTTGGAGGCCGGAAGGCACGTCTCCTCGGACCGTGTTTTGGTCCCTGGGTCGCTTAGTTCATACCAGCGGTCTGGCAGAGTCCGTGTCGCCTTGATCGACCTGAGGGGGACTGGGGAGATCGTGGCTCCGGGTGCGGGCCCCCATAGGCGCAGAGCTGGCTTCACCCTGCTCAGTAGTCGGTGACTGACCGGCGTCCTGGCTTCAGGTGGCCATCCCGCGGGGAGTGCTCTGTTCCCCGGGTTGATCCGGCGGAATAGCTGGCAGATCCCTTGACGTCCCAGGTAGGGCGTCATCCTCAGAGGAGCGCAGGGTATCAGCGTCATTAATATGGATCCCACTATCGATTGGGTCCGTGGGACCGGTTGGGCAGGGAGCCAGATCCCGAAGTGACACTGCGGATTCCCGGCCATCAGGGTACCGCACGTATGCATATGTGGGATTGACATCCGTCAGTTCCACTTCGTCAATGAGGGGATCACTCTTAGAGGATCAGATGAATCTTCAGAGCAGCACGCGGCCAGGAGCTGCCAACCATGATGGTAGGGACTTCCCATGAGTGGAGCAACACTGGAACCCGAAGAATTGTTCGTGAGGAGTACCGTTAGTGGATGTAGAAAGAAGAGACCTGATGGAATGCAATGCGTCAGGGAGCATAGTTTCCCACTGCTGGTCTGGTAGGTTGTGTGACCTCAGTGCAAGACGAACAGCGTTCCAAATGATAGCGTTGTATCTCTCAACCTGTCCGTTTCCAATAGGATGATACGGTGTCGTTCTACTTGTGGCGATTCCCCATTGGGAAAGATAACTTTTGAGTTCGCTTGACATGAAGGAAGGACCCCGATCAGAGTGGATGAAATTGGCCGTACCACAAAGGGAAAAGACCTGATCGAGGCATTTGATCACACAGAAACATAGAAACCTAGAAGATAGGAGCAGGAGTAGGCCATTCGGCCCCTCGAGCCTGCTCCGCCATTCAATGCAATCATGGCTGATCATCCAATTTCAGTACCCGGTCCCTGCTTTCTCCCCATATCCAACTCCTTCTTGAATATATTTAATGAACTGGCCTCTACTGCCTTCTGTGGTAGAGAATTCCACAGGTTCACCACTCTCTGGGTGAAGAAATTCCTCCTCATTTCTGTCCTAAATGGCCTACCCCTTATCCTTAGACTGTGACCCCTGGTTCTGGACTCCCCGACCATCGGGAACATCCTTCCTGCATCTAGTCTGTCCAGTCCTGTCAGAATGTTATAAGTTTCAATGAGATCCCCTCTCATTCTTCTAAACTCCAGCGAGTACAAGCCCAATCGACCCAATCTC
This sequence comes from Somniosus microcephalus, assembly GCF_052327205.1. Classification (NCBI taxonomy): domain Eukaryota; kingdom Metazoa; phylum Chordata; class Chondrichthyes; order Squaliformes; family Somniosidae; genus Somniosus; species Somniosus microcephalus. The sequence continues at coordinate 249,927,832 of NC_140995.1, read as the reverse complement.
TCTTCATATGTCATTCCTGCCATCCCAGGTATCAGCCTGGTGAATCTTCGCTGAACTCCCTCCATGGCAAGAACATCCTTCCTCAGATAAGGCGACCAAAACTGCACACAATACTCAAGGTGTGGTCTCACCAAGGCCCTGTACAACTGCAGCAAGACATCCTTGTTCCTGTACTCAAACCCTCTCGCTACGAAGGCCAACATACCATTTGCCTTCTTAACCGCCTGCTGCACCTGCATGCTTACCTTCAGCGACTGGTGCACAAGGACACCCAGGTCTCTTTGCACTTCCCCTTCTCCCAATCTATTGCCATTCAAATAATAATCTGCCTTCCAGTTTTTGCCACCAAAGTGGATAACCTCACATTTATCCACGTCATATTGCATCTGCTATGCTTTTGCCCAATCACCCAACCTGTCCAAATCATCCTGGAGTTTCTCGGCATCCTCCTCACAGCACACACGCCCACCCCCAGCTTTGCGTCATCTGCAAATTTGGAGATATTACATCTAGTTCCCTTGTCTAGATCATTAATATATATTGTGAATAGCTGGGGTCCAAGGACCGATCCTTGCGGTACCTCACTATCCACTGCCTGCCACTCGGAAAAAGACCCGTTTATTCCAACTCTTTGCTTTCTGTCTGCCAACCAGTTCTCTATCCAAGTCAATACCTTGCCCCCCAATCCCATGTGCCTTAACTTTGCACGCTAATCTCTTATGCGGGACCTTATCAAAAGCCTTCTGAAAGTCCAAATACACCACATCCACTGGTTCTCCCTTATCTACTTTACCAGTTACATCCTCAAAAAATTCCAGTAGATTAGTGTGGTAAACCACTGTAGTTCACTGTGTTCACTGTTGTTGTTGTTGTTGTCGTCGTTCACTCTTGTTTCACTGTTGTGCCTGACTATGCCTCAGCTGACTCCGCCCCTGGGCTACCGAGTATAAGAGCGGCCGCATGGCAGCTCCTGGCATTCGGTCGTCCACTAGAGGCATAGTCCTGATCTGTCTGAAGTGCAATTCAGTAGTTAATAAAAGCCTGTTGTTCTGAACTCTGCCTAGCCTTTTATTAGAATTGATAGCGCATCAATTAGTCAAGCACGATTTACCTTTTGTAAATCCATGCTGACTTTGTCCGATCCTGTCACTGTTTTCCTAGTGCCCTGCTATTACAGGAAACTTTGGTTTATCCGGAGGTTAACTGTCTGGAATGCTCGAGCCACCAGCAAAAATCAGGAGCCGTTTCGTTAGGTTTTTTTCTTTTCGTTGCTTTTTTTTTCCACCAGTCACGCTCTGCAAGGTCTCGCTGAAGCTGTTGCTAAGCTACAGAGACGCTTGCAAGGTACGGCTGACTGTTTAGAAGCTGTTGCTAAGCAACAGGGTTTGTTGCCAGATACGGAGCTCAAAATCTCCGTATGTTTCAACATTAGCGCTGGTTTGTCCGGCAGTTTTGATGGGACAGCAACAGCTCGGTCCCGTCGGTGCCGGATAGCACAAAGTTTCCTGTACATCTTTTATAATGGACTCTAGCATTTTCCCCACTGCCGATGTCAGGCTTACCGGTCTGTAATTCCCCGTTTTCTCTCTACCACCTTTTTAGAATAGTGGGGTAACATTAGCTACCCTCCAATCCATGGGTACTGTTCCAGATTCCATCGAATGTTGGAAGATGATCAGCAATGCATCTACTATTTCTAGGGCCACTTCCTTAACTCACTGTGGAAGTAAGCATATTGGGACAGGGGAAAGCAAAGGAAAAGCGTGAATATTCGTCCACCATAGTAAGCAAGTAGGGGTTTCGCGTTGAGGAGGGCAGTGGCACTTTAAAGTCAATGCTGAATCGCTGCAGAGCGTGTATGAGCGAGCCATCCGAAAGACGGAAGAATTACGGTTTTAATTCCGCGTAAATTCTACAGGAGGAACATGTTCTTCTCACGTCTTCCATAGAAAATGGGAGAGCAGGGAGGTTATGACGGAGCTGTACAAAACGCTGGTTAGGCCACAGCTGGAATACTGTGTGCAGTTCTGGTCGCCACACTATAGGAAGGATGTAATTGCTTTGGAGAGAGTGCAGAGGAGATTCACCAGGATGTTACCTGGGCTGGAGCACTTCAGCTATGAAGAAAGACTGGACAGGCTGGGGTTGTTTTCCTTGGAGCAGAGAAGGCTGAGGGGGGACCTGATTGAGGTGTACAAAATTATGAGGGGCATAGATAGGGTGGATAGAAAGGAACTTTTTCCCTTAGTAGAGGGGTCAATAACAAGGGGGCATAGATTCAAGGTAAGGGGCAGGAGGTTTAGAGGGGATTTCAGGAAGAACTTTTTCACCCAGAGGGTGGTTGGAATCTGGAACTCACTGCCTGAAAGGGTGGTAGAGGCAGGAACCCTCACAACGTTCAAGAAGCATTTAGATGAACACTTGAAATGCCATAGCATACAAGGCTACGGACCAAATGCTGGAAAATGGGATTAGAATAGACAGGGCTTGATGGCCGGCGCGGACACGATGGGCCGGGCCTCTTTCTGTGCTGTATAACTCTATGACTCTATTTTTAGATTGCACAAAGTGTAACATACAGGTAACGCCAGGATGGCATAAGTCAGTATGAAGATCCGCAAGAGTCGAAGTTGACACGGAAGAGCAGAATGCACGCGTGAGGGTATCCGGGGCCACATTCTCTTTGCCGGGTCGATAATGTCTGGTGTTGCCAAAGACGGCCAATTCCATCCTCCAGAGCTGTATTTTGTTATTCTTGATCTTAGTGCGTTTCCGGTTATCCAGCATAAAGGCCACGGAGCGCTGATCGATTAGAAGCGTGAAATGGCGACGAGCGAGAAAATGACTCCATTTACGTACAGCTTCGATGATAGCCGTAGCCTCCTTCTCGACAGGAGGATAATGGAGCTCGCTACCCTGCAAAGTTCTGGACAGAAATGCAACGGGTCGACCGCCTTGATTCAAGGTAGCCGAGCTTGCCACCTCCGATGCATCGCACTCGACCACGAAAGGGAGATTTTCATCGATGGAACAAAGCGTGGCTTTTTCCAGTTGTTACTTGAGGAGGTCAAAAGCTGAAATAGCCATCGCGTCCAACGGAAATGACTTTGCGTGAAGCAGGGGCTGGATCTTGTCGGAGAAGTGGGGTATCCACTTCGCATAATAGGCGAACATGCCGAGGGCCCGACGAAGAGAGCAGAGATTCGTAGGGGGAGGGAGCTCCTGAAGTGGACAAAGTCGCTCCGGATCCGGTTTGATGACACCGTTGCCCACCCAATAGCCAAGGATGTTGACTGATGGTACTGATTTCACAGATTTGGACTCATTTAAGGTTAAGTTGCGACGACGGAGAACGTCAAAAAATTTCTGGAGATTGGCATTGATGTAAGAAAAAGGAGACTTACCATCAAGTAACTTTAAAGTAAGCTTTAAGTAACTTATAAACACACTATATACACAAGAGAGGTCTTTACCATGCCTCTGGTAGAAGCCTCTTATAAATACTGGTCTGTTCAGTATTGTACCAGTCCAGCAGGAAGTGACATATGACAGGAAGTGAGGTATGTGCACAGTTCATAGTTCATAGTTCACAGGAAGTGATGACATAACTTCCCGGAAGTTATCATTTTTATCACATTCTTCCCTCCTGCAGGATTAGGAGGCTGTGGTCTACCTTTTGGTCCGCAGCCGCCGAACAAGGAAGAGTCGCACCCGTTTGGATTCCCGTCGTAGAGGGTCGCTGGTCCGCTTACATGCGGTTGGCCATTGGTCAGAGTCTGTGTGGCCTGGATTGCCCTGTGAAGGGTCGGGGAGATCATGGCTTCGAGTACGAGCCCCAATAGGTTCAAAGTCGGACTGCCTCTGTTCAGAGGGAGGTGCAGAGCTGGTCTGTGGCGGATCAGTACTTTCATGCGCGGTACTGGGAGGGTCGCAACCTTGAGCACGGGGTTCTACCGGCACCAAGCTAGTTGGTGTCCGATCAGGATCCTGGAGAGGGGTACCCGATAGGTCCCAAGAGTTTCCTGGTGAAATGCCATCACCCGATGTCCCACTAGGTCCTGGTGGGCAGGGAGCCAGATCCCGTAATGATACGGTAGATTCTCGGCCGTCGGAATATCGTATGTTTGCATAGGTGGGGTTGGCATCGGTTAGTTCGACCTCGTCTACAAGAGGGTCATTTTTAGACGTCCGAACATATCTTCGGAGTAATACAGGTCCAGGAGTAGTTAGCCATGACGGGAGTGATGTCCCATGAGATGAGCGGCGCTGGAATCCAAAGAACCGCTCATGAGGTGTAGTATTTGTGGCTGTAGAAAGCAGGGACCGTATAGAGTGCAATGCATCCGGAAGCACTGTTTCCCATTGCTGGTCTGGTAGGCCCCGAGATCTTAAAGCGAGACGTACGATGATTCCAGATGATACCGTTATACCTCTCTACCTGCCCATTTCCGATGGGATGGTATGGTGTTGGTGTGGTGTTGTTTCACAGAGAGTGGCTAAAACTCTCGGTGTGCTTCTTCGGGAGAGAGCTCGAGAGGAAGCTTGATAGGTCCTAGCTGGAGCATCTTGATAGGCCCTAATTGGGGCAGTTCGGTAGGCCTTAGCTGGATTGGCCCTCGTAGAGGCCCTTGATAGGCAAACTTTAGCAAAGTGTCCTTTTTTCCCGCAATAACTGCAGATTGCATTGCGAGCAGGGCAGGTTTTCCTAGGGTGAAAAGCATCTCCACAAAAGAAGCATTCCTTCCTAGATTGCCAAGAGGCTGCTAAAGTGGGGTCGTCCTCCTCTTCTTCATCAGAATTATATTCCCCCATGATAGGGTTCACCTGAGACCGCTTGAATTGTCTGGTTGCAGCTACAGCAGCAGATCGAGATCTGGGCAGCTGATAGAGGTCTGCATTTCTCTTTGCCAAATCCAGTGAACAAGCTAGGTCAAAAGCTTTTTGTAGCTCAAGTGTTTTACTTTCTAGTAGATGCTGGCGTATAAATTGAGAGGCAATCCCGCAGATGAAAGCATCACGAATCATTTCTTGGCGGTACAGCTCAGCTGAGGCTGCCTGAAAGTTACAATCTACGCTGAGCCTGCGAAGTTCTTGCAGGAATTCGTCAATTGATTCCCCTGGCCCTTGTCGGGCTGTGGCCAGTAGATGTCTAGCATAGACCTCATTTGGGGTCTTGGCATACAGTTTCTTAAGTGCCCGAATCACCTCTTCGTAATTATCCCATTCATCGACATATTCGAACACTTTTGGGGTCACATAATTGACAAGTATCTTCAATTTAGCAGGAGCATCCGCTTTACATTCATCCAGAAAATTCTCAAAAGTACGATACCAATGCTTCCATACCCTGCCAGCTGCTGGTGTATTCGGGTCCAAGTCCAGACGAATAGGTCTAAGGATTATCTCCATGATGGGTGGTTCCCTGGATCCTTAACTTCCGAGTTTGTCTGAAGGTCTAGTATTTGTCAGTGTAAATACTAAGTTACTTAAATTGATGTAAGAAAAAGGAGACTTACCATCAAGTAACTTTAAAGTAAGCTTTAAGTAACTTATAAACACACTATATACACAAGAGAGGTCTTTACCATGCCTCTGGTAGAAGCCTCTTACAATACTGAACAGACCAGTATTTATACCAGTCCAACAGGAAGTGAGGTATGTACACAGTTCATTGTTCATAGTTCATAGTTCACAGGAAGTGATGACATAACTTCCCGGAAGTTATCATTTTTATCACAGGCATCATGCTCCTTCTGGTCATGACCAGCAATGGTGATATTATCCAGATATGGAAAAGTGTCCGTTAAGTTCTCCTGTTTGACTAGGCTGTCCATTGCCCGTTGAAAGACGGCCACCCCATTGGTGACCCCAAATGGAAGGCGACAAAACTGGTAAAGCCGACCATTGGCCTCAAAGGCAGTATACTTTTTGTCAGAGTCCTTTAACAGTACTTGATGATATGCGCTCTTTAAGTCAAAAGTTGAAAATACCTTGTAGTTGGCAAGATTATTGACCATGTCATCGATGCGCGGTAGTGGGTAGGCATCCAGGTCGGTATACTGGTTAACAGTTTGCGAGTAATCGATGCAAAGACGTTTCTTGTGTTGCTTCAGAGGATTTTTAACAACGATGACTTGAGCCCGCCAGGAAGATGAACATGACTCAATGATACCGTCAGCTAGAAGGCGAGAGATCTCTGCCTCGATAAAGGATAAATCATCTTGGCTGAAACGTCGTGATTTAGTGACTATGGGCTTACATCGAGGGGGAAAGATTGGCAAACAAGGAGGGCTCGTCGACCGAAGCCGCCGAAAGCGCACAAAACGGTACTTTGGAAATAGTAAGCTCCGGCTTTGACCCTCCAAACTCAAAAGTGAGTCTTTTGTGTTGTTTCTGGAAATCCTATCCCAGGAGCACATCACTGCATAGGTTTTTGAGCACCCTGAGCCAGGTGGAGAAAGAAGTGCGGCCATTGAGAATAAGGTCGACAAGACAAAAGCCGGAAGAGTTGGTGGTCAGTGTCGTCAGAGCCATTACAATTTCCCTGTCCGAGGGGTAAATGCGCAGTTTTAACTTACTGACAGCCTGCTCACTGATGAAACTGTCAGAGCTGCATGAGTCAATTAGTGCACTCAAAATGTGTCCATTTACCGAAACCTTCGTGGCTGCATGGGACAGGCTTTGGGGAAAAACAGCTGTGATGGGAGGAGGCGCAGTTTTACCCTCGACAGTTGTAACCTTACTAGTGGCTCTTGGGGGAGGAGCAGTTTAATAGATAGCAGCTGAAACCTTAGTAGTGGCTCTTGGGGGAGGAGCAGATTTATAGATAGCAGCTGCAAAACTAACAGGGGCTCTTGACCGGTATACCTTAGAAAAGTGACCTTTCTTACTGCAATGATTCCAGGTTGCGTTACGAGCAGGACAAAATTTCCTATAATGGAATGCACCACCACAGAAGAAACACTTCCTTCCAGATTGCCAAGATGCCGCAAGGGCAGGGTCGTCATCAGTGAGGGCTTCTAGGGTAGGGTTGTCATTGGCTAGGGTAGAGTCGTCATCAGTTCACAATATATATTAATGATCTGGACGAGGGAATTGGATGTAATATCTCCAAATTTGCAGACGACACAAAGCTGGGTGGGAGGGTATGCTGTGAGGAGGATGTCGTGAAACTCCAGTACGATTTGGACAGGTTGGGTGATTGGGCAGAAACATTGCAAATGCACTATAATGTGGATAAATGTGAGGTTATCCACTTTGGTGGCAAAAACAGGAAGGCAGATTATTATTTGAATGGTAATAGATTGGGAGAAGGGGAAGTGCAAAGAGACCTGGGTGTTCTTGTACACCAGTCGTTGAAGGTAAGCATGCAGGTGCAGCAGGCGGTTAAGAAGTCAAATGGTATGTTGGCCTTCGTAGCAAGAGGGTTCGAGTACAAGAACAAGGATGTCTTGCTGCAGTTGTACAGGGCCTTGGTGAGACCACACCTTGAGTATTGTGTGCAGTTTTGGTCGCCTTACCTGAGGAAGGACGTTCTTGCCATGGAAGGAGTGCAGCGAAGATTCACCAGGCTGGTACCTGGGATGGCAGGAATGACGTATGAGGAGAGATTGTGTCAATTGGGCTTATACTCACTGGAGTTTAGAAGATTGAGAGGGGATCTCATCGAAACCTATAAAATTCTGTCAGGCCTGGACAAACTAGATGCAGGAAGGATGTTTCTGATGGCCGGGGAGTCCAGAACCAGGGGTCATAGTCTAAGGATAAGGGGTAAGCCATTTAGGACTGAAATGAGGAGGAATTTCTTCACCCAGAGAGTGGTGAACCTGTGGAATTCTCTGCCATAGAGGGCGGAGGAGGCCAGTTCATTAAATATATTCAAGAAAGAGTTGGATATATTTCTTAAGGCTAAAGGGATCAAGGGATATGGGGAGAAGGCAGGGACCGGGTACTGAATTTGGATGATCAGCCATGATCTCATTGAATGGCGGAGCAGGCTCGAAGGGCCTACTCCTGCTCCTATCTTCTATGTATTCTAGTATCTATGCTTCCACCCGAGGCCCATTGGAGGAGTCACCAAAAGTGATAGCAGCAGTCCGTGCACGCGGTAAAAGATAGCAAAAGAAAAGTGCAGATGCCTAAGTCCAGAGAACATGCCTGGTCATAGACAGCTTGTAACTTGAGGGTTTTATTCTCCAACAGACGCTGGTGTAAGAAAGGAGACGCAATTCCGTTAATAAAAGAATCACGAATTAACTCCTCCTGGTACTGCTCAGCTGAGACAGCTTTGAGATTACAATCCTTGCTGAGCCTGCGAAGCTTTTGAAGGAATTCGTCAAGTGATACCCCGGGTTGTTGTCGAGTTGTGGCCAGTAGATGCCGAGCAAAAATTTTGTTTGGGGCCTTAACATATAGTTGCTGTAGTATTTGGATAGCGGAGTCATAGTCTACACAGTCTTCAATATAGTCAAACACATGAGGGGATACATAATTGGCAAGTATCTCTAACTTATCAGGAACATTCTCACCACACACCCTGAGGAAGTTGCTGAAGGTACGATACCAGTGTTTCCATACCTTAGCAGTTGTAGGTGAATTCGGGTCCAGGTCAAGACTGGCAGGTCGGAGTAGTTTCTCCATGATGGATTGATTACTACCTCTGGTTCCCTTCTACTGTTTGAGTCGTAGCCGTCTGTTCCCAAAACCACTCAGAGCGTGGAGCAGCAAACAGTCGATTAAATTGACGTAAGAAAACTACGAGGCACTTGGTCAGAGTATTAAACAAGGCTTTAATCAACTGTTTCACAACATGGAGGTCTAGTTATCCTTCACTAGTTGCTGTTTACAAAATGTCCTGAGCAAGCTGGGCCCGTGCCAGAGTATTTATACTCTCCCTGGACAGCGCCACCAGCAGGCCGCCCAGTATTATTTCATAAGTCATTTCTACATGAATGGCAAGATTCATGTCACTCCACTTGTAGAATTTGCGCAGAATTAAAACCGCAATTCTTCCGTCCGTCGGTTGGCTCGCTCATACACGCTATGCAGCCTATACAGCGACTCAGCATTGACTTTAAAGTGCCATTGCCTTCCTCAACGCGAAACACCTACTTGCTTACTGTGGTGGACGAATATTCACGCTTTCCCTTGTCCCAATATGTTTACTTCCACAGTGATCAAATGCCTCGATCAGGTCTTTTCCCTTTGCGGTACGGCCAATTTCATCCACTCTGATCGGGGTCCCTCCTTCATGTCAAGCGAACTCAAAAGTTATCTTTCCCAATGGGGAATCACCACAAGTAGAACGACACCGTATCATCCTATTGGAAACGGACAGGTTGAGAGATACAACGCTATCATTTGGAACGCTGTTCGTCTTGCACGGAGGTCACACAACCTACCAGACCAGCAGTGGGAAACTATGCTCCCTGACGCATTGCATTCCATCAGGTCTCTTCTTTCTACATCCACTAACGGTACTCCTCACGAACAATTCTTCGGGTTCCAGTGTTGCTCCACTCATGGGAAGTCCCTACCATCATGGTTGGCAGCTCCTGGCCCTCTGCTGCTCCGAAGATTCGTCTGATCCTCTAAGAGTGATCCCCTCATTGACGAAGTGGAACTGACGGATGTCAATCCCACATATGCATACGTGCGGTACCCTGATGGCCGGGAATCCGCAGTGTCACTTCGGGATCTGGCTCCCTGCCCAACCGGTCCCACGGACCCAATCGATAGTGGGATCCATATTAATGACGCTGATACCCTGCGCTCCTCTGAGGATGACGCCCTACCCGGGACGTCAAGGGATCTGCCAGCTATTCCGCCGGATCAACCCGGGGAACAGAGCACTCCCCACGGGATGGCCACCTGAAGCCAGGACGCCGGTCAGTCACCGACTACTGAGCAGGGTGAAGCCAGCTCTGCGCCTATGGGGGCCCGCACCCGGAGCCACGATCTCCCCAGTCCCCCTCAGGTCGATCAAGACTCTGCCAGCACGCCAGTACGAGCCAAGCGACCCAGGGACCAAAACACGGTCCGAGGAGACGTGCCTGCCGACCTCCAACGGAGATCCAAACGACTGCATCTATTCTTAGTCCGATTTAATTCGGTAGAAGGAAGCCGCCGGACTTCCAATCTTTCAGGCGGGAAGAATGACATAAATCTTGACATGCATGTAGAAATGACTTATGAAATAATACTGGGCGGCCTGCTGGTGGCACTGTCCAGGGAGAGTATAAATACTCGGGCATGGGCCCAGTTTGCTCAGGACATTCTTTAACAGGAACTAGTGAAGGACACAACTAGACCTCCATGTTGAAAAACAGTTGATTAAAGCTTTGTTTAATATTCTGACCAAGTGCCTAGTAGTTTTCTTAGGTCAGGAGCTTTACTCTGTAGCTAACCCGTGCTGTACCTGCCCTGGGAGTGTTTGATGGGGACAGTGTAGAGGGAGCTTTACTCTGTATCTAACCCATGGTGTACCTGCCCTGGGAGTGTTTGATGGAACAGTGTAGAGGGAGCTTTACTCTGTATCTAACCCATGGTGTACCTGCCCTGGGAGTGTTTGATGGGACAGTGTAGAGGGAGCTTTACTCTGTATCTAACCCGTGCTGTACCTGCCCTGGGAGTGTTTGATGGGACAGTGTCGAGGGAGCTTTACTCTGTATCTAACCCATGGTGTACCTGCCCTGGGAGTGTTTGATGGGACAGTGTAGAGGGAGCTTTACTCTGTATCTAACCCGTGCTGTACCTGCCCTGGGAGTGTTTGATGGGACAGTGTCGAGGGAGCTTTACTCTGTATCTAACCCGTGCTGTACCTGCCCTGGGAGTGTTTGATGGGACAGTGTAGAGGGAGCTTTACTCTGTATCTAACCTGTGCTGTTCCTGCCCTGGGAGTGTTTGATGGGACAGTGTAGAGGGAGCTTTACTCTGTATCTAACCCGTGCTGTACCTGCCCTAGGAGTGTTTGATGGGACTGTGTAGAGGGAGCTTTACTCTGTATCTAACCCGTGCTGTACCTGCCCTGGGAGTGTTTGATGGGGCAGTGTAGAGGGAGCTTTACTCTGTATCTAACCTGTGCTGTATCTGCCCTGGGAGTGTTTGATGGGGACAGTGTAGAGGGAGCTTTACTCTGTATCTAACCCGTGCTGTACTTGCCCTGGGAGTGTTTGATGGGACAGTGTAGAGGGAGCTTTACTCTGTATCTAACCCATGCTGTACTTGTCCTCCCAACTACCTCGCCTTTGGCCTACTGCTCGCTATGACATCTCTGCAGCTACCGAGTTACTAAATCGCACCCTCTCCACCACCTTTGATGCCCGTGTACCCACTAAATTAATTACACACTCTCACCCTAGTCGTTCCCCCGGTATACGTCTGATTTCCATTCCCTTAAGTCCAAGGGACGCAGACTGGAACAACTTTGCTGGACAACTGGTCTAATCATCCATCACCAGATTTGGCTCGATAATATAAAGCACTACCGGGTCCTGCTCGCCATCACTAAAACCGCCCACTATTCCAAGATCATCCAGGACGGCAAAAATAACACCAGGCATCTCTTCTGCACCACTAACTGTCTTCTCAAACCACCTGCCTCCTCCTCCCTCGCCTCCAACAGTAAATGTGAGGAGCTCATGGATTTCTTTGTTAAAAAGATCGACAACATCCGTCTAATTGCTGCTGCTTTCAATTCCCTCTCTCCCCCTCTCCCACCGGACCTTACTTCTTTTCCGTTTTCCCCCTGCCCCAACCCTAAATTTGTATATTTCTCCAATGTCTCTCCAATCTGCCCCCTTGGCCTTTCAGAGCTGATCTTTCAATGAGACCAACCTCCTGCTCTCTCAACCCTATTCCTACTAAATTGTTAACAACCCAACTTTTCTTCCTGGCTCCCACAGTTGTGGATACTGTAAACGGTTCTCTCTCCTCAGGTACTGTCCCCCTTTCCTTCAAATCTGTCGTCATCACCACTTTCCTCAAAAAAACAACCCTTGACCCCGCCGTCCTAGCAAACTATTGCCCCCTCTCTAACCTCCCTTTCCATTTCAAAGTTCCTGAACATGTTGCCTCCCAAATCTGTGCCCATCTTTCCCAGAACTACTTGTTTGAATCCCTCCAATCAGGCTTCCGCCCTGCCACAGTACTGAAACTGCTCTAACCAAGGTCACAAATGACATCCTAATTGACTGTTACAAAGGTAATCTATCCTTTCTTGTCCATCTGGACCTGTCTGAAGCCTTTGACAGGATAGACCACAAAACTCTGCTCCAATGTTTCGCCACCGTCGTCAAGGTGGATGGGACTGCACTCGCCTGGTTCCTTTTGTTTTTATTCGTTCCTGGGATGCGGGCGTTGCTGGCAAGGCCGCCATTTATTGCCCATCCCAAGTTGCCCTCGAGAAGGTGGTGGTGAGCCGCTTTCTTGAACCGCTGCAGTCCGTGTGGTGATGGTACTCCCACAATGCCGTTAGGGAGGGAGTTTCAGGATTCTGACCCAGTGACGATGAAGGATCAGCGATATACTTCTAAGTCAGGATGGTGTGTGACTTGGAAAGAAACTTGGAGGTGGCGGTGTTCCCATGCGCCTGCTGCCCTTGTCCTTCTAGGTGGAAGAGGTCACGGGTTTGGGAGGTGCTGCCGAAGAAGCCTTGGCAAGTTGCTGCAGTGCATCTTGTAGGTGGTACACACTGCAGCCACGGTGCGCCGGTGGTGGAGGGAGTGAATGTTTAAGGTGGTGGATGGGGGGCCAATCAAGCAGGCTGCTTTGTCTTGGATGGTGTTGAGCTTCTCGAGTGTTGTTGGAGCTGCACTCATCCAGGCAAGTGGAGAGTATTCCATCACACTCCTGACTTGTGCCTTGTAGAAGGTGGAAAGGCTTTGGGGAGTCAGGAGGCGAGACACTCGCCGCAGAATACCCAGCCTCTGACCTGCTCTTGTAGCCACAGTATTTATGTGGCTGGTCCAGTTAGATTTCTAGTCAATGGTGACCCCCAGGATATTGATGGTGGGGGATTTGGTGATGGTAAAGCCATTGAATGTCAAGGGGAGGTGGTTAGAGTCTCGCTTGTTGGAGATAGTCATTGCCTGGCACTTGTGTGGCGCAAATGTTACCTGCCACTTATCAGCCCAAACCTGAATGTTGTCCAGGTCTTGCTGCATGCGGGCACGGACTGCTTCATTATCTGAGGAATTATGAATGGCACTGAACACTGTGCAGTCATCAGCGAACATCCCCATTTCTGACCTTAAGATGGAGGGAAGGTCACTGATGAAGCAGCTGAAGATAGTTGGGCCTAGGACACTGCCCTGAGGAATTCCTGCAGCGATGTCCTGGGGCTGAGATGATTTACCTCCAATCACCACAACCATTTTCCTTTGTGCTAGGTCTGACTCCAGCCAGTGGAGAGTTTTCCCCCTGATTCCCACTGACTTCAGTTTTACTAGGGCTCCTTGATGCCACACTCGGTCAAATGCTGCCTTGATGTCAAGGGCAGTCACTCTACCCTCACCTCTGGAATTCAGCTCTTTTGTCCATGTTTGGACCAAGTCTGTAATGAGGTCTGGAGCCGAGTGGTCCTGGCGGAACCCAAACTGCGCATCAGCGAGCAGGTTATTGGTGAGTAAGTGCCGCTTGATAGCACTGTCAATGACACTTTCCATCACTTTGCTGATGATTGAGAGTAGACTGATGGGGCGGTAATTGGCCGGATTGGATTTGTCCTGCTTTTTGTGGACAGGACATGCCTGGGCAGTTTTCCACATTGTCGGATAGATGCCAGTGTTATAGCTGTACTGGAACAGCTTGGCTAGAGGCGCGGCTAGTTCTGGAGCACAAGTCTTCAGCACGATAGACAGGATGTCAGGGACCACAGCCTTTGCTGTATCCAGTGCACTCAGCCGTTTCTTGATATCACGTGGAGTGAATCGAATTGGCTGAAGACTGGTTTCTGTGATGGTGGGGACCTCGGGAGTAGGCCGATATGGATCATCCACTCGGCACTTCTGGCTGAAGATGGTTGCAAACGCTTCAGCCTTGTCTTTTGCACTCACGTGCTGGGCTCCACCATCATTGAGGATGGGGATATTCATGGAGCCTCCTCCTCCCGTTAGTTGTTTAATGGTCCACCACCATTCACGACTGGATGTGGCAGGACTGCAGAGCTTTGATCTGATCCGTTGATTATGGGATCGCTGAGCCCTGTCTATAGCATGCTGCTTCCGTTTTTTAGCATGCATGTAGTCCTGTGTTGCAGCTTCCCCAGGTTGGCACCTCATTTTTAGGTACACCTGGTGCTGCTCCTGGCATGCTCTTCTACACTCCTTATTGAACCAGGGTTGGTCCCCTGGCTTGGTGGTAATGGTAGAGTGAGGGATATGCCGGGCTATGAGGTTACAGATTGTGGTGGAATACAATTCTGCTGCTGCTGATGGCCCACAGCGCCTCATGGATGCCCAGTTTTGAGCTGCTAGATCTGTTCTGAATCTATCCCATTTAGCATGGTGGTAGTGCCACACAACACGATGGAGAGTGTCCTCAGTGTGAAGACGTGACTTCGTCTCCACAATGACTGTGCGGTGGTCACTGCTACCAACACTGTCATGGACAGCTGCATCTGCGACAGGTAGATTGGCGAGGACGAGGTCAAGTAGGTTTTTCCCTCGTGTTGGTTGTCTCACCACCTGTCGCAGGCCCAGACTGGCAGCTATGTCCTTCAGGACTCGGCCAGCTCGGTCAGTAGTGGTGCTACCGAGCCACTCTTGGTGATGGACATTGAAGTCCCCCACCCAGAGTACATTCTGTGCCCTTGCTACTCTCAGTGCTTCTTCCAAGTGGTGTTCAACATGGAGGAGTACTGATTCATCAGCTGAGGGAGGGCGGTAGGTGGTAATCAGCAGGAGGTTTCCTTGCCCATGCTTGACCTGAAGCCATGAGACTTCATGGGGTCCGGAGTCAATGTTGAGGACTCCCAGGGCCACTCCTTCCCGACTGTACACCACTGTGCCGCCACCTCTGGTGGGTCTGTCCTGCCGGTGGGACAGGACATACCCAGGGAAGGTGATGGCGGAGTTTGGGACATTGGCTGAAAGGTATGATTCTGTGAGTATGACTATGTCGGGCTGTTGCTTGACTAGTCCGTGGGACAGCTCTCCCAATTTTGGCACAAGTCCCCAGATGTTGGTGAGGAGGACTTTGCAGGGTCGACTGGGCTGAGGGTGCTATTGTCGTGCCCGTAGCCGGTGCCGAGGTCGATGCCAGGTGGTCCGTCCTGTTTCATTCCTATTGGTTTTTGTAGCGGTTTGTTACAACTGAGTGACTTGCTCGGCCATTTCAGAGGGCAGTTAAGAGTCAACCACATTGCTGTGGGTCTGGAGTCACATATCGGCCAGATTTCCTTCCCTAAACCACATTAGTGAACCAGATGGGTTTTTATGACAATCCCATAGTTTCATGGTCACCATTACTGATACTACCTCTTTATTCCGAATGTATTTAATTAACTGAATTTAAATTCCCCAGCTGCCGTGGTGGGTTTTGAACACGTCTCCGGATTGTAGTCCAGGCCTCTGGATCACTAGTCCAGTAACAACCACTGTGCTACCATTCCCAACCGTAACTAGAGAATCAATCACCTGCAATGTCTTCTCTTCTCGATCCCGCGCTGTCACTTCTGAGGATCGATCCTTGGCCCCCTCCTATTTCTCATCTACATGCTGCCCCTCAGTGACATCATCCGGCAACTCAAGGTGAGTTTTCACATGTACGCTGATGATACCCTGCTCTACCTCTCCTCCACCTCTCGAACCCTCCACCGTCTCCATACTATCAGACTGCTTGTCCAACATCCAGCACTGGATGAGTAGAAATTTCCTCCAATTTAATATCGGGAAGACCGAAGCCATAGTCTTCGGTCCCTGCCACAAACTCCATTCCCTTTCCACTGATTCCATCTCTCTCCCCGGCAACTGTCTAAGGCTGACCAAGTCTGTTCGCAACCTTGGTGTCATATTTGATCACGAATTGAGCTTCTTACCTCATATCCGTTCTATCACTAAGACTTTCCATCTCCACCTCCATAACATCGCCCGTCTCCACCCTTACCTCAACTTATCCGCTGCTGAAACCCTCAGCCATGCCTTTGTTACCTCTAGACTTGACTATTCCAACGCACTCCTGGCTGGCCTCCCACATTCCACCCTACGTAAACTTCAGGTCATCCAAAACTCGGCTGCCCCGTGTCCTAACTCACACCCAGTCCCGTTCACCCATCACCCCCTGTGCTCACTGCCCCGTGTCCTAACTCACACCCAGTCCCGTTCACCCATCACCCCCTGTGCTCACTGCCCCGTGTCCTAACTCACACCCAGTCCCGTTCACCCATCACCCCCTGTGCTCACTGCCCCGTGTCCTAACTCTCACCCAGTCCCGTTCACCCATCACCCCCTGTGCTCACTGCCCCGTGTCCTAACTCACACCCAGTCCCGTTCACCCATCACCCCCTGTGCTCACTGCCCCGTGTCCTAACTCTCACCCAGTCCCGTTCACCCATCACCCCCTGTGCTCACTGCCCCGTGTCCTAACTCACACCCAGTCCCGTTCACCCATCACCCCCTGTGCTCACTGCCCCGTGTCCTAACTCACACCCAGTCCCGTTCACCCATCACCCCCTGTGCTCACTGCCCCGTGTCCTAACTCTCACCCAGTCCCGTTCACCCATCACCCCCTGTGCTCACTGCCCCGTGTCCTAACTCACACCCAGTCCCGTTCACCCATCACCCCCTGTGCTCACTGCCCCATGTCCTAACTCTCACCCAGTCCCGTTCACCCATCACCCCGTGCTCACTGCCCCGTGTCCTAACTCACACCCAGTCCCGTTCACCCATCACCCCCTGTGCTCACTGCCCCGTGTCCTAACTCACACCCAGTCCCGTTCACCCATCACCCCCTGTGCTCACTGCCCCGTGTCCTAACTCACACCCAGTCCCGTTCACCCATCACCCCCTGTGCTCACTGCCCCGTGTCCTAACTCACACCCAGTCCCGTTCACCCATCACCCCCTGTGCTCACTGCCCCGTGTCCTAACTCACACCCAGTCCCGTTCACCCATCACCCCGTGCTCACTGCCCCGTGTCCTAACTCACACCCAGTCCCGTTCACCCATCACCCCCTGTGCTCACTGCCCCGTGTCCTAACTCACACCGAGTCCCGTTCACCCATCACCCCGTGCTCACTGCCCCGTGTCCTAACTCGCACCCAGTCCCGTTCACCCATCACCCCCTGTGCTCACTGCCCCGTGTCCTAACTCACACCCAGTCCCGTTCACCCATCACCCCGTGCTCACTGCCCCGTGTCCTAACTCACACCCAGTCCCGTTCACCCATCACCCCCTGTGCTCACTGCCCCGTGTCCTAACTCACACCCAGTCCCGTTCACCCATCACCCACTGTGCTCACTGCCCCGTGTCCTAACTCACACCCAGTCCCATTCACTCATCACCCCCTGTGCTCACTGCTCCGTGTCCTAACTCACACCCAGTCCCGTTCACCCATCACCCCCTGTGCTCACTGCCCCGTGTCCTAACTCACACCCAGTCCCGTTCACCCATCACCCCGTGCTCACTGCCCCGTGTCCTAACTCACACCCAGTCCCGTTCACCCATCACCCCCTGTGCTCACTGCCCCGTGTCCTAACTCACACCAAGTCCTGTTCACCCATCACCCCTGCGCTCGCTGCCCCGTGTCCTAACTCACACCCAGTCCCGTTCACCCATCACCCCCTGTGCTCACTGCCCCGTGTCCTAACTCACACCCAGTCCCGTTCACCCATCACCCCCTGTGCTCACTGCCCCGTGTCCTAACTCACACCCAGTCCCGTTCACCCATCACCCATGCTGCTCACTGCCCCGTGTCCTAACTCACACCAAGTCCTGTTCACCCATCACCCCTGCGCTCACTGCCCCGTGTCCTAACTCACACCCAGTCCCGTTCACCCATCACCCCCTGTGCTCACTGACCCGTGTCCTAACTCACACCCAGTCCCGTTCACCCATCACCCATGGTGCTCACTGCCCCGTGTCCTAACTCACACCCAGTCCCATTCACCCATCACCCACTGTGCTCACTGCCCCGTGTCCTAACTCACACCGAGTCCCGTTCACCCATCACCCCTGCGCTCGCTGACCTACACTGGCTGTTGGTTAAGCAACGCCTCGATTTAAAAATTCTCATCCTTGTTTACAAATCCCTCCATGGCCTCGCCCCTCCTTATCTCTACTCTCCACCAGCCCTATAATCCCCCTAGGCCTCTGCGCTCCACCTATTCTCGACTCTTGAGCATCCCC
Organism: Somniosus microcephalus; assembly: GCF_052327205.1. NCBI lineage: Eukaryota > Metazoa > Chordata > Chondrichthyes > Squaliformes > Somniosidae > Somniosus > Somniosus microcephalus. The sequence continues at coordinate 249,909,489 of NC_140995.1, read as the reverse complement.
GATTTCCATCGCTCCACCATTGGCGGCCATGCCTTCAGCTGCCTGGGCCCCGAGCTCTGGAATTCCCTCCCTAAACCTCTCCGCCTCTCTCTCCTCCTTTAAGACGCTCCTTAAAACCACCTCTTTGACCGAGCTTTCAGTCACCTGCCCCAATTATCTCCTCATATGGCTCGGTGTCAAATTTCTTTTTTTGATAACACTCCTGTGAAGCGCCTTGTGGTGTTTTATTACGTTAGAGGCCTTATATAATAGTTGTTGTTGTTAAACACAAAGTAATAAAAGTCGGAGGAAAGCTGCAGAATCTCTCTGGGCAGAGAGCGGAGGGGAAGTTGAAGAGCGAATGCAAAAATGTTCCTCCTGTCTTGTGGGTTTTAAAGATAAAATACTGAGGCCAAAGGTTGTAACCAGAGCCAGAAGCAAACTGAGCGCTTCCTGTCGCAAGAGCTGCAACCTTTGAGACGCGAGTGAGCGGCCAGAGGATTTCCAGCAAATGACATTTAAAATCGAGAATAGCAGATAAACCGCTGCAGCAGAGAGCGCGGAGTCCGGTTGCAGAGACTGCACGGTCTCTTTTTGCAGTCTCAGTGCGGTCAGTGCAGAGGTGGCTGAGAATCTGAGGCGGGCAGGCAGAGCGGGCCTGGGGGTGAAAAGTCACCTCCCCAGACCGCAGTCAGGCCACACAGCTGAACCTGTTGTATAGCACAGGCAGGCAACCAATGGCCGCGTCTCACTCTACTTGCGATCAAACTGAGTGCGCTAGGCTCCTTAGTCAGGAGCCTCCGGGCTAGCAGCCTCTCCCACCCGCCAAACCACACCCCACTCCTACAGGAGCCTATCGCCCTCCTCCAAGGGGCCGTTCTTCATGACTGGAATGGGAGTCCATGGGGTATTCCACCATGGGAAGCATTGCAGCTGAGCCCGATCCTGTGCCCACTGCCTGCAGCTGCATGTTCCAGAACAGATCACATCATGGAGGCCAGGCTGATTGCTCCGTAGCCCCGTATAAGGGTGAAGCACAGGAGGAGGCCATTCGACCCACTGGGTCTGTGCTGGCTTTTTGCTAGAGCAAAGCTTCACCTCTTGGAATCTTACACTGTCCCATCAAACACTCCCAGGGCAGGTACAGCACGGGTTAGATACAGAGTAAAGCTCCCTCTACACTGTCGCATCAAACACTCCCAGGGCAGGTACAGCACGGGTTAGATACAGAGTAAAGCCCCCTCTACACTGTCCCATCAAACATTCCCAGGACAGGTACAGCACGGGTTAGATACAGAGTAAAGCTCCCTCGACACTGTCCCAATCAAACACTCCCAGGGCAGGTACAGCACGGGTTAGATACAGAGTAAAGCTCCCTTTGCACTGTCTCATGGAACAAGTCAACCCTATCCTCACTCCCCAATCCAAACATGCCCAACTGTACAGGAACTATTAATCCCAGCGCCTCCCATTGTAATGAAGACCCGTGACTGGGTCAGAGGACAAGGGTCAGCAGCACTAACCAAAGCCCGGAATGGATTTGAGGGTTGACTTGAGGCAGATCTTTTCCATTCTGAGGTAGCTATATCGGAGCAGGCAGTTCCACAGATACATCCAGTCCAGGCGTGTCCGATGGTTCATGATGATCACACTGCGCTCGCCGGGGACGAAGCCATCGCCAGTGATCACCACTCGCACTCCAAGCACCATCTCCATCAGGGCCTGCGCACACAGAGCGAAGCTTTGACTCAAACGGCAATGGACCACGCTCATTACACAAAACGGAGAATGGGGAGGGGTACGAACATCTGGAGAATGGGTTCAAACAGCTGGAGAATGGGGGAGGGGTCAAACCACTGGAGAATGGGGGAGGGGGTCAAACAGCTGGAGAATGGGGGAGGGGGTCAAACAGCTGGAGAATGGGGGAGGGGGTCAAACAGCTGGAGAATGGGGGAGGGGGTCAAACATCTGGAGAATGGGTTCAAACAGCTGGAGAATGGGGGAGGGGTCAAACCACTGGAGAATGGGGGAGGGGTCAAACATCTGGAGAATGGGGGAGGGGTCAAACATCTGGAGAATGGGGGAGGGGTCAAACATCTGGAGAATGGGGGAGGGGTCAAACATCTGGAGAATGGGGGAGGGGTCAAACATCTGGAGAATGGGGGAGAGGTCAAACAGCTGGAGAATGGGGGAGGGGTCAAACATCTGGAGAATGGGGGAGGGGTCAAACAGCTGGAGAATGGGGGAGGGGTCAAACAGCTGGAGAATGGGGGAGGGGTCAAACAGCTGGAGAATGGGGGAGGGGTCAAACAGCTGGAGAATGGGGGAGGGGTCAAACAGCTGGAGAATGGGGGAGGGGTCAAACAGCTGGAGAATGGGGGAGGGGTCAAACATCTGGAGAATGGGGAGGGGTCAAACATCTGGAGAATGGGTTCAAACAGCTGGAGAATGGGGGAGGGGGTCAAACATCTGGAGAATGGGGGAGGGGGTCAAACAGCTGGAGAATGGGGGAGGGGGTCAAACAGCTGGAGAATGGGGGAGGGGGTCAAACATCTGGAGAATGGGTTCAAACAGCTGGAGAATGGGGGAGGGGTCAAACCACTGGAGAATGGGGGAGGGGTCAAACATCTGGAGAATGGGGGAGGGGTCAAACAGCTGGAGAATGGGGGAGGGGTCAAACATCTGGAGAATGGGGGAGGGGTCAAACAGCTGGAGAATGGGGGAGGGGTCAAACATCTGGAGAATGGGGGAGGGGTCAAACATCTGGAGAATGGGGGAGGGGTCAAACAGCTGGAGAATGGGGGAGGGGTCAAACATCTGGAGAATGGGGGAGGGGTCAAACAGCTGGAGAATGGGGGAGGGGTCAAACAGCTGGAGAATGGGGGAGGGGTCAAACATCTGGAGAATGGGGGAGGGGTCAAACCACTGGAGAATGGGGGAGGGGTCAAACATCTGGAGAATGGGGGAGGGGGTCAAACCGCTGGAGAATGGGGGAGGGGTCAAACAGCTGGAGAATGGGGGAGGGGTCAAACATCTGGAGAATGGGGGAGGGGGTCAAACCGCTGGAGAATGGGGGAGGGGTCAAACAGCTGGAGAATGGGGGAGGGGTCAAACAGCTGGAGAATGGGGGAGGGGTCAAACCACTGGAGAATGGGGGAGGGGTCAAACATCTGGAGAATGGGGGAGGGGTCAAACAGCTGGAGAATGGGGGAGGGGGTCAAACAGCTGGAGAATGGGGGAGGGGTCAAACATCTGGACAATGGGGGAGGGGTCAAACATCTGGAGAATGGGGGAGGGGTCAAACAGCTGGAGAATGGGGGAGGGGGTCAAACATCTGGAGAATGGGGGAGGGGTCAAACATCTGGACAATGGGGGAGGGGTCAAACAGCTGGAGAGTGGGGGAGGGGGTCAAACATCTGGAGAATGGGGGAGGGGTCAAACAGCTGGAGAATGGGGGAGGGGTCAAACATCTGGACAATGGGGGAGGGGTCAAACATCTGGAGAATGGGGGAGGGGTCAAACAGCTGGAGAATGGGGGAGGGGGTCAAACATCTGGAGAATGGGGGAGGGGTCAAACAGCTGGAGAATGGGGGAGGGGGTCAAACAGCTGGAGAATGGGGGAGGGGTCAAACAGCTGGAGAATGGGGGAGGGGTCAAACAGCTGGAGAATGGGGGAGGGGTCAAACAGCTGGAGAATGGGGGAGGGGTCAAACAGCTGGAGAATGGGGGAGGGGGTCAAACATCTGGAGAATGGGGGAGGGGTCAAACAGCTGGAGAATGGGGGAGGGGTCAAACAGCTGGAGAATGGGGGAGGGGGTCAAACAGCTGGAGAATGGGGGAGGGGTCAAACCGCTGGAGAATGGGGGAGGGGTCAAACATCTGGAGAATGGGGGAGGGGGTCAAACATCTGGAGAATGGGGGAGGGGTCAAACCGCTGGAGAATGGGGGAGGGGTCAAACCGCTGGAGAATGGGGGAGGGGGTCAAACATCTGGAGAATGGGGGAGGGGTCAAACATCTGGAGAATGGGGGAGGGGGTCAAACATCTGGACAATGGGGGAGGGGGTCAAACAGCTGGAGAATGGGGGAGGGGTCAAACAGCTGGAGAATGGGGGAGGGGTCAAACAGCTGGAGAATGGGGAGGGGGTCAAACATCTGGAGAATGGGGGAGGGGTCAAACATCTGGAGAATGGGGGAGGGGTCAAACAGCTGGAGAATGGGGGAGGGGTCAAACCACTGGAGAATGGGGGAGGGGTCAAACAGCTGGACAATGGGGGAGGGGTCAAACATCTGGAGAATGGGGGAGGGGTCAAACATCTGGAGAATGGGGGAGGGGTCAAACAGCTGGAGAATGGGGGAGGGGTCAAACCGCTGGAGAATGGGGGAGGGGTCAAACAGCTGGAGAATGGGGGAGGGGGTCAAACATCTGGAGAATGGGGGAGGGGGTCAAACAGCTGGAGAATGGGGGAGGGGGTCAAACATCTGGAGAATGGGGGAGGGGTCAAACATCTGGACAATGGGGGAGGGGTCAAACAGCTGGAGAATGGGGGAGGGGTCAAACATCTGGACAATGGGGGAGGGGTCAAACCGCTGGAGAATGGGGGAGGGGGTCAAACATCTGGAGAATGGGGGAGGGGTCAAACATCTGGAGAATGGGGGAGGGGTCAAACATCTGGAGAATGGGGGAGGGGTCAAACCGCTGGAGAATGGGGGAGGGGTCAAACAGCTGGAGAATGGGGGAGGGGTCAAACATCTGGACAATGGGGGAGGGGTCAAACCGCTGGAGAATGGGGGAGGGGGTCAAACATCTGGAGAATGGGGGAGGGGTGATGCGGTAGGGAAGGATACAGATACTGAATGGAGAGAACAATTTGTGTTGATCCTACTCTCGCTGAAACCTGACAACATCCCTCTGTGAGGAACGAGCGGGGGAGCGAGACTAACTGGATAGCTCGGGCCGAATGGATTCATTCCATGCTGTCAGGTTGTATGATTGTAAGCCGGAGGCAGAATCAGCGTGGCTCTCCCAGAGGTGATCACTTACCACAGGGAAGGTGAGCCACACTGCCACGATGCGGTCCGTGATATAGCGATACCAGGCTGTGGAGAGGAGCATGATCGGGAGAAACGGAGCCAGCATGAAGATACTGCCAAACAAACTGCTGAAGAACAGCAGTAGCAGGATGATGGTCCCCTTCAATGACAACATGCTGCAGAAAGGAAGAGCAAATGAGTCAACAACAAGCACATCAGGGTAAAGACTTCACTCATACTGGGGTACGGGACCTGCAGTGTCTGTGGAACTGTACCCCAGTGAGAGTCAGTGTCTGTGGAACTGTACCCCAGTGAGAGTCAGTGTCTGTGGAACTGTACCCCAGTGAGAGTCAGTGTCTGTGGAACTGTTCCCCAGTGAGAGTCAGTGTCTGTGGAACTGTTCCCCAGTGAGAGTCAGTGTCTGTGGAACTGTACCCCAGTGAGAGTCAGTGTCTGTGGAACTGTACCCCAGTGAGAGTCAGTGTCTGTGGAACTGTACTCCAGTGAGAGTCAGTGTCTGTGGAACTGTTCCCCAGTGAGAGTCAGTGTCTGTGGAACTGTACCCCAGTGAGAGTCAGTGTCTGTGGAACTGTTCCCCAGTGAGAGTCAGTGTCTGTGGAACTGTACCCCAGTGAGAGTCAGTGTCTGTGGAACTGTTCCCCAGTGAGAGTCAGTGTCTGTGGAACTGCACCCCAGTGAGAGTCAGTGTCTGTGGAACTGTACCCCAGCGAGAGTCATACAAACATAGAAGATAGGAGCAGGAGTAGGCCATTCGGCCCCTCGAGCCTGCTCCGCCATTCAATGCGATCATGGCTGATCATCCAAATTCAGTACCGTCCCTGCTTTCTCCCCATACCCCTTGATCCCTTTAGCTTTAAGAAATATATCCAACTTCTTCTTGAATATATTTAATGAATTGGCCTCTACTGCCTTCTGTGGTAGAGAATTCCACAGGTTCACCACTCTCTGGGTGAAGAAATTCCTCATTTCTGTCCTAAATGGCTTACCCCTTATCCTTAGACTGTGACCCCTGGTTCTGGACTCCCTGCCATCGGGAACATCCTTCCTGCATCTAGTCTGTCCAGTCCTGTCAGAATTTTATAAGTTTCAATGAGATCTCCGCTCATTCTTCTAAACTCCAGCGAGTACAAGCCCAATCGACCCAATCTCTCCTCATACGTCATTCCTGCCATCCTAGGTATCAGCCTGGTGAATCTTCGCTGAACTCCTTCCATGGCAAGAACATCCTTCCTCAGATAAGGCGACCAAAACTGCACACAATACTCAAGATGTGGTCTCACCAAGGCCCTGTACAACTGCAGCAAGACATCCTTGTTCCTGTACTCAAACCCTCTCGCTACGAAGGACAACATACCATTTGCCTTCTTAACCGCCTGCTGCACCTGCATGTTTACCTTCAGCAACTGGTGCACAAGGACACCCAGGTCTCGTTGCACTTCCCCTTCTCCCAATCTATTGCCATTCAGAGAATAATCTGCCTTCCTGTTTTTGCTACCAAAGTGGATAACCTCACATTTATCCACGTTATACTGCATCTGCCATGCTTCTGCCCAATCACCCAACCTGTCCAAATCCTCCTGGAGTTTCTCAGCATCCTCCTCACAGCACACACGCCCACCCAGCTTTGTGTCGTCTGCAAACTTGGAGATATTACATCTAGTTCCCTTGTCTAGATCATTAATGTATATTGTGAATAGCTGGGGTCCAAGGACCGATCCGTACGGTACCCCACTAGTCACTGCCTGCCACTCGGAAAAAGACCCGTTTATTCCAACTCTTCGCTTTCTGTCTGCCAACCTGTCTGCTAAAGGGATCAAGCGATATGGGGAGAAGGCAGGGACAGGGTACTGAATTTGGATGATCAGCCATGATCTCATTGAATGGCAGAGCAGGCTTGAGGGGCCGAATGGCCTACTCCTGCTCCTATCTTCTATGTATCTATGAAGTGGGGGAAGGAGGTGCTAGCTTTTCCTAACTTCTCCCGCAGAGCGGCGGCAGACCTGAGCGGCAGCAGACCGAGGCCCGAGAGTGGGGATAAAAGCAGTGACAGACCCGCGTCTACAAGAGGAAGCGGCAGTGTGACGTCACAGGTAAGGCAGGTAAGTGACTGGTAGTGACTGTGGGCCAAGTTTTAAGTTAACATATAACATACAACTAAATTTTAAAAACTAAACTTAATTTAATTCATTTAAAACTAAACGAGGTAAATAATTTGATTAACACTAAACTAAATAAATAAAATAATGGGAGAACAGGAGATGTGTTGCTGCTGCAATATGTGGGAGCTTGTGGACATTTTTCTCCAGGGCGACTACATCTGCGGTCAGTGTCTGTGGCTCGAGGAACTTCGGCTCCGAGTCGAGGAGCTGGAGTCCGAGCTGCAGACATTGAGACATCAGGGAGGGAGAAAGTTACCTGGACCTTTTGCTCCAGGGGGCAGCCACACCCCTTAGATTAAATACTTTAAAATTGACACGTGGTCAGGGACAGGAGGGTGTGACTGCGAGTGAGGCAGGTACAGGGATCCAGGAGGTGGTATTGCAGGAGCCTCAGTCCCTGCACTTGTCCAATAGATTCGAGGTTCTTGCAACCCTTGTGGACAAGTGCAGGGACTGCGGGGAGGACAAGCAAACTGACCACGGCACCGTGGTACAGGAAGCCGTTCAAGTGGGGGGAGTAAAAAGGAAGGTGGTTGTAGTAGGCGACTGTATAGTTAGGGGGATAGACACTGTTCTTCACAGCCAGGAACGTGAGTCCCAAAGGCTATGTTGCCTACCCGGTGCCAGGGTAAAGGACATCTCCTCCGGGCTGGAGAATAATTTGGAGCGGGAGGGGGAGGATCAAGTTGTTGTGGTCCACGTAGGTACCAACGACATAGGCTGGACAAAGAACGAGGTTCTGCTGAGAGTTTGAGCAGAACCACAAAGGTCATAATCTCTGGATTATTACTGGAGCCACGAGCAAATTGGCATAGGGTCAATAGGATCAGGGAGATGAATGCATGGCTCAAAGATTGGTGTGGGAGAAGTGGGTTTCGGTTCGTGGGGCACTGGCACCAGTACTGGGGGAAGAGAGAGCTGTTCCGTTGGGACGGAATACACCTGAACCATGCTGGGATCAGAGTTCTAGCGAATCGAATAACTAGGGAGGTAGATCGGGCTTTAAACTAAATAAGGGGTGTGGGGGGGAGGGTCCCAGTGGAGAGAAATCTAGAATGCTAAAGAGAAAAGATAAGGAAGCAGTGCAGGAATGTGATTGGGGTAAGGATAACCAGATTGTGTCAGGAAGGGCACAGAGCGTACAAACAAAGGAGTGCACTAACATAGGGTCCGGGTAAGAAAACATGGTAAAACAAATAGGGCCATAGTACAAAAAAATGTCAAGATGTCTAAAAATGTTAAAAAGACAAATCTAAAGGCACTGTATCTGAATGCACAAAGCATTCGTAATAAGGTAGATGAATTAACAGCGCAAATAGATGTAAACGGATACGATATAATTGTGATTACGGAGGCATGGCTGCAGGGTGACCAAGGCTGGGAGCTGAATATCCAAGGATATTCGATATTTAGGAAGGACAGTCAAAAAGGAAAAGGAGGTGGGGTGACGTTGTTAGTAAAGGATGAAATCAGAGCAATAGTGAGAAAGGATATTGGCTCAGAAAATCAAGATGTAGAATCAGTCTGGGTGGAGCTAAGAAGCACCAAGGGGCAGAAAACATTGGTGGGAGTTGTCTATAGGCCTCCAAACAGTAGTGGTAATGTAGGGGATGGCATCAAACAGGAAATTAGAGATGCATGTAACAAGGGTACTACAGTAGTCATGGGTGATTTAATCCACATATAGACTGGCCAAACCAAATTAGCAATAATACTGTGGAGAATGAATCCCTGGAGTGTGTACGAGATGGTTTTTTTAGACCAGTACGTTGAGGAGCCAACTAGGGAACAGGCTATCCTAGATTGGGTATCGTGCAATGAGAAGGGGTTAATTAATAATCTTGTTGTGCGGGGTCCTTTAGGGAAGAGTGACCATAACATGATAGAATTCTTCATTAAGATGGAAAGTGAAGAAGTCCAATCCGAAACTAGGGTCCTGAATCTAAACAAAGGAAACTACGATGGTATGAGGAGTGAGTTGGCTATGATAGATTGGGGAGCTTCATTAAAAGGCATGACGGTGGATAGGCAATGGCTAACATTTAAGGAACGAATGCATGAATTGCAACAGTTGTACATTCCTTTCTGGCGTAAAAACACAAAAGGAAAAACGGCCCAACCATGGCTAACAAAAGACATTAAGGATAGTATTAGATCCAAAGAGGAGTCATATAAAGTTGCCAGAAAAAGTAGCAAGCCTGAGGATTGGGAGCAGTTTAGAGTTCAGCAAAAAAGGACACAAATAACTTCCCAGAAATGCTAGGGAACCAAGGGTCTAGTGAGAAGGAGGAATTAAAGGAAATTAGTATCAGTAAAAAAATAGTGCTGGAGAAATTAATGGGACTGAAAGCCAATAAATCCCCAGGGCCTGATAATCTGGCCCTAAAGAGGTAGCCATGGAAATAGTTCATGCATTGGTTGTCATCTTCTAAAATTCTATAGATTATGGAACAGTTCCTGCAGATTGGAGAGTGGCAAATGTAACCCCAATATTTAAAAAAGGAGGGAGAGAGCAAACAGGGAACTACAGACCGGTTAGCCTAACATCAGTAGTAGGGAAAATGCTAGAGTCTATTATAAAGGATGTGATAACAGGACACTTAGAAAATATCAACGGGATTAGACAAAGTCAACATGGATTTATGAAAGGGGAATCGTGTTTGGCAAACCTACTGGAGTTTTTTGAGGATGTAACTGGTAGAATAGATAAAGGAGAACCAGTGGATGTGGTTCAAAATCCTGGAACTCCCTACCTTTTATATTCGCTTATGGGATGTGGGTGTTGCTGGCAAGGCCAGCATTTATTGCCCATCCCTAGTGGCCTTGAGAAGGTGGTGGTGAGCCGCCTTCTTGAACCGCTGCAGTCCGTGTGGTGAAGGTACTCCCACAGCGCTGTTAGGGAGGGAGTTCCAGGATTTTGACCCAGCGACGATGAAGGATTGGCGATATACTTCTAAGTCAGGATAGTGTGTGACTTGGAGGGGAACTTGGAGGTGGTGGTGTTCCCATGCGCCTGCTGCCCTTGTCCTTCTAGATGGAAGAGGTCGCGGGTTTGGGAGGTGCTGCCGAAGAAGCCTTGGTGAGTTGCTGCAGTGCATCTTGTAGATGGTACACACTGCAGCCACGGTACGCCGGTGGTGGAGGGAGTGAATGTACAAGGTGGTGGATGGGGTGCCAATCAAGCGGGCTGCTTTGTCCTGGATGGTGTCGAGCTTCTTGAGTGTTGTTGGAGCTGCACTCATCCAGGCAAGTGGAGAGTATTCCATCACACTCCTGACTTGTGCCTTGTAGATGGTGGAAAGGCTTTGGGGAGTCAGGAGGTGAGACACTCGCCACAGAATACCCAGCCCCTGACCTGCTCTTGTTGCCACAGTATTTATGTGGCTGGTCCAGTTAAGTTTCTGGTCAATGGTGACCCCCAGGATGTTGATGGTGGGGGATTCGGCGATGGTAATGCCATTGAATATCAAGGGGAGGTGGTTAGACTCTCGCTTGTTGGAGATAGTCATTGCCTGGCACTTCTGTGGCGTGAATGTTACCTGCCACTTATCAGCCCAAGCCTGAATGTCGTCCAGGTCTTGCTGCATGTGAGCATGGACTGCTTCATTATCTGAGGAGTTGCGAATGGCACTGAACACTGACAGATCGTGATGTAGAACTGGAATCAGTTTGGGTGGAGCTAAGATACAGCAAAGGGCAGAAAACATTGGTGGGAGTTGTGTATAGGCCACCAAACAGTAGTGGTAATGTAGGGCACAGTATCAATCAAGAGATTAGAAGTGCATGTAACAAAGACAATACGGTAATCACGGGGGACTTTAATCTACATATTGACTGGGCAAATCAAATTACAGGAAACTTTGGTTTATCCGGAGGTTAACTGTCCGGAATGCTCGAGCCACTGGCAAAAATCAGGAGCCGTTTCGTTAGGTTTTTTTCTTTTCGTTGCTTTTTTTTCCACCAGTCAGGCTCCGCAAGGTCTCGCTGAAGCTGTTGCTAAGCTACAGAGACGCTTGCAAGGTACGGCCGACTGTTTAGAAGCTCTTGCTAAGCAACAGGGTTTGTTGCCAGATACGGAGCTCAAAATCTCCGTATGTTTCAACATTAGCGCTGGTTTGTCCGGCAGTTTTGATGGGACGGCAACAGCTCGGTCCCGTCGGTGCCGGATAGCACAAAGTTTCCTGTACCACTAATGGTGTGGAGGGCAAATTCTTGGAATGCATGCGAGATGGTTTCCTGGATCAGTATGTGGAGGAACCAACCAGGGAACAGGCTATTCTGGATCTGGTACTGTGTAATGAGAAAGGGCTAATCAATAATCTTGTGGTAAAGAGGCCTTTAGGGACAAGTGACCATAATATGATTGAATTTTATATTAAGTGATGTAGTCCAATCTGAAACTAAGGTCTTCAATCTAAACAGAGGAAACTACAAGGGTATGAGGGACAAGTTGGCCATGGTAGATTTGGAGACTACACTAAAAGGTATGAAGGTGGACATACAATGGCTAACAGTACAAAGGGATCTGGGGGTCCTGGTGCATGAAACACAAAAAGTTAGTATGCAGGTACAGCAGGTGATCAGGAAGGCCAATGGAATCTTGGCTTTTATTGCAAGGGGGATGGGGTATAAAAACAGGGAAGTCTTGCTGCAGTTATACAGGGTATTGGTGAGGCCACACCTGGAATACTGCGTGCAGTTTTGGTTTCCATATTTAAGAAAAGATATACTTGCTCTCGAGGCGGTTCAGAGAAGGTTCACTCGGTTGATTCCGGAGATGAGGGGGTTGACGTATGAGGAAGGGTTGAGTAGGTTGGCACTCTACTCATTGGAGTTCAGAAGAATGAGAGGCGATCTTATCGAAACATATAAGATTGTGAGGGGGCTTGATCGGGTGGATGCGGTGAGGATGTTTCCACTGATAAGTGAGACTAGAACTAGGGGGCATAATCTAAGAATAAGGGGCTGCGCTTTCAAAACTGAGATGAGGAGAAACTTCTTCACTCAGAGGGTAGTAAATCTATGGAATTTGCTACCCCAGAGAGCTGTGGAAGCTGCGACATTAAATAAATTTAAAATGGAGATAGACAGTTTCCTAGCAGATAAGGGAATTAGGGGTTACGGGGAGAGGGCAGGGAAGTGGACGTGAGTCTAGATTCGGATCAGCCATGATCCTATTGAATGGCCTACTCCTGCTCCTACTTATGTTCTTATGTTCAAGGAAATAATGCATCATTTGCAACAAACATATATTCCTCTCGGGCATAAAAACCCAAAAGGAAAAGTGATCCAACCATGGCTAACAAAAGGAATTAAAGCTAGTATTAAGTCAAAGGAGGAAGCTTATAAAGTTGCCAGAAAAAGCGGTCAGCCTGAGGATTGGGATCTTTTTAGAAATCAGCAAAGGGGGACCAAGAAATTGATAAAGAAAGGGAAAATGGAATATGAGCACAAACTAGCGAAAAGGAGGAATTTCTTCACCCAGAGAGTGGTGAACCTGTGGAATTCTCTACCACAGAAGGCAGTTGAGGCCAATTCATTAAATATACTCAAGAAGGAGTTAGATATATTTCTTAAGGCTAAAGGGATCAAGGGATATGGGGAGAAAGCAGGGACCGGGTACTGAATTTGGATGATCAGCTATGATCTCATTAAATGGCGGGACAGGCTCGAGGGGCCGAATGGCCTACTCGTGCTCCTATCTTCTATGTATCTATGTATGTAAAATATAAAAACAGATTGTAAAAGCTTCTATAGGTATGTGAAAAGGAAAAGACTGGCGAAGGTAAATGTAGGTCCTTTACAGTCAGAGACGGGAGAATTTATAATGGGGAACGAGGAAATGGTGGATAAATTAAATAAATACTTTGTTTCTGTCTTCACAGAGGGAGACACAAAAAACCTCCCAGAAATACGAGAAAACCAAGGGTGTGGCGAGAATGAGGAACTTAAAGAAATTATTAGTAAAAAACAGTACTAGCAAAATTAATGGGACTAAAAGTCGATAAATCCCAAGGACCGGATGACCTACATCCTAGGGTTTTGAAAGAGGTGGCCATTGGGATAGTGGACACATTGGTTGTCATCTTCCAAAATTCTATAGATTCTGGAACGGTTCCTGCAGATTGGAGGATAGCAAATGTAACCCCGCTATTTAAGAAAGGAGGGAGAGAGAAAACAGGGAACTACAGACCTGTTAGCCTCACATCAGTAGTTGGGAAAATGCTGGAATCTATTATAAAGGATGCAATAACTGGGCAGTTAGAAACTAATAGTAAAATTGGGCAGAGTCAACATGGATTTATGAAAGGGAAATCCTGTTTGACAAACCTATTGGAGTTCTTTGAGGATGTAACTAGTGGAGTGGACAAAGGGGAACCGGTAGATGTGGTGTATCTAGATTTTCAAAAGGCCTTCGATAAGGTCCCACACAAGAGGTTGGTGAACAAAATTAGGGCACATGGAATTGGGGGTAATATACTAGCATGGATTGAGAATTGGTTAACAGACAGAAAACAAAGAGTAGGGATAAACGGGTCTTTTTCAGGATGGCAGGCTGTGACTAGTGGGGTACTGCAAGGATCGGTGCTTGGGCCCCAGCTATTCACAATCTATATCAATGATTTGGATGAGTGACACAAAGCTAGGTGTCAGTGTCAGTTGCGAAGAGGATGTGAAGAGGCTTCAAGGGGATCTCGACAGGCTCAGTGAGTGGGCGAGAACATAGCAGATGGAATATAATGTGGATAAATGTGAAGTTATCCACTTTGGTAGAAAAAACAGAAAGGCAGAGTATTTCCTAAATGGTGAAAGATTGGGGAATGCAGATGCTCAAAGGGACCTGGGTGTCCTTGTACATGAGTCACTGAAAGTGAATGTGCAGGTGCAGCAAGCCATTAGAAAGGCAAATGGTATGTTGGCCTTCATTACAAGAGGATTTGAGTACAGGGGTAAAGAAGTCTTACTCCAATTATATAGGGCCTTGGTGAGACCACACCTGGAGTACTGTGTACAATGTTGGTCTCCTTACCTAAGGAAGGATATACTTGCCATAGAGGGAGTGCAACGAAGGGTCACGAGATTGATTCCTGGGATGGCAGGATTGTCGTATGAGAAGGGATTGAGTAAACTAGGCCTGTATTCTCTTGAATTCAAAAGAATGAGAGGATCTCATTGAAGCATACAAAATTATTACAGGGCTTGATAGGGTGGATGCTGGGAGAATGTTTCCCTTGGCTGGGGAGTCTAGAACCAGGGGCCACAGCCTCAGGATAAAGGGTCGGCCATTCAGGACTGAGATGAGAAGAAATTTCTGCACACAGAGGGTGGTGAATCTTTGGAATTCTCTACCCCAGAGGGCTGTGGAGGCTCAGTCATTGGGTATATTCAAAACAGAAGTCGATAGATTTCTGACTAGTAAGGGCATCAAGGTATATGGCGATAGGGCCGGTGAATGGAGTTGAGGCAGAAGATCAGCCATGATCTCATTGAATGGCGGAGCAGGCTTGAAGGGCCGAATGGCCGACTCCTGCTCCTATTTCTTATGTAACACTGTGCAGTCATCAACGAACATCCCCACTTCTGACCTTATGATGGAGGGAAGGCCATTGATGAAGCAGCTGAAGATGGTTGGGCCTAAGACACTGCCCTGAGGAACTCCTGCAGCGATGTCCTGGGGCTGTGATGATTGACCTTCAACCACCACAACCATCTTCTTTTGTGCTAGGTATGACTCCAGCCAGTGGAGAGTTTGCCCCCCCAATTCCCATTGACTTCAGTTTTACTCCTTGATGCCACACTCAGTCAAATGCTGCCTTGATGTTAAGGGCAGTCACTCTCATCTCACTTCTGGAATTCAGCTCTTTTGTCCATGTTTGGACCAAGGCTGTAATGAGGTCAGGAGCCGAGTGGTCTTGGTGGAACCCAAACTGAGCATCAGTGAGCAGGTTATTGGTGAGTAAGTGCCGCTTGATAGCACTGTCGATGACATCTTCCATTACTTTGCTGATGATTGAGAGTAGACTGATGGAGCGGTAATTGGCCGGATTGGATTTGTCCTGCTTTTTGTGGACAGGACATACCCGGGCAGTTTTCCACATTGTCGGATGGATGGCAGTGTTGTAGCTGTACTGGAACAGCTTGGCTAGAGGCACAGCTAGTTCTGGAGCACAAGTCTTCAGCACGATAGACAGGATGTTGTCGGAGCCCATAGCCTTTGCTGTATCCAGTGCGCTCAGCCATTTCTTGATATCACGTGGAGTGAATCGAATTGGCTGAAGGCTGGCTTCTGTGGTGGTGGGGACCTCAGGAAGAGGCCGATATGGATCATCCACTCGGCACTTCTGGCTGAAGATGGCTGCAAACACTTCAGCTTTGTCTTTTGCACTCACGTGCTGGGCTCCACCATCATTGAGGATGGAGATATTCATGGAGCCTCCGCCTCCCGTTAGTTGTTTAATAGTCCACCACCATTCACGACTGGATGTGGCAGGACTGCAGAGCTTTGATCTGATCCATTGATTGTGGGATCGCTTAGCCCTGTCTATAGCATGCATGTAGTCCTGTGTTGCAGCTTCCCCAGGTTGGCATCTCATTTTTAGGTATGCCTGGTGCTGCTCCTGGCATGCTCTTCTACACTCTTTATTGAACCAGGGTTGGTCCCCTGGCTTGATGGTAATGGTAGAGTGAGGGATATGCCAGGTCATGAGGTTACAGATTGTGGTGGAATACAATTCTGCTGCTGCTGATGGCCCACAGCGCCTCATGGATGCCCAGTTTTGAGCTGCTAGATCTGTTCTGAATCTATCCCATTTAGCACGGTGGTAGTGGCACACAACACGATGGAGAGTGTCCTCAGTGTGAAGATGGGACTTCATCTCCACAATGACTGTGCGGTGGTCACTGCTACCAATGCTGTCATAGACAGATGCATCTGCGACAGGTAGATTGGCGAGGACGAGGTCAAATAGGTTTTTCTCTCGTGTTGGTTCTCTCACCACCTGTCGCAGGCCCAGACTGGCAGTTATGTCCTTCAGGACTTGGCCAGCTCGGTCAGTAGTGGTGCTACCGAGCCACTCTTGGTGATGGACATTGAAGTCCCCCACCCAGAGTACATTCTGTGCCCTTGCTACTCTCAGTGCTTCTTCCAAGTCGTGTTCAACATGGAGGAGTACTGATTCATCAGCTGAGGGAGGGCGGTAGGTGGTAATCAGCAGGAGGTTTCCTTGCCCATGCTTGACCTGAAGCCATGAGACTTCATGGGGTCCTGAGTCAATGTTGAGGACTCCCAGGGCCACTCCTTCCTGACTGTATACCACTGTGCCGCCACCCCTGGTGGGTCTGCCCTGCCGGTGGGACAGGACATACCCAGGGATGGTGATGGAGGAGTCTGGGACATTGGCTGAAAGGTATGATTCTGTCAGTATGACTATGTCGGGCTGTTGCTTGACTAGTCTGTGGGACAGCTTTCCCAATTTTGGCACAAGGAGGACTTTGCAGGGTCGACTGGGCTGGGTGTGCCGTTGCCGCGACCGTAGCCGGTGGCGAGGTCGATCCGGTTTCATTCTTATCATGTTTCGTAGCGGTTTGTTACAACTGAGTGTTTTGCGCGGCCATTTCAGAGGGCAGTTAAGAGTCAACCACATTGCTGTGGGTCTGGAGTCACATATAGGCCAGACCGGGTAAGGGCAGCAGATTTCCTTCCCAGAAGGACATTAGTGAACCAGATGGGTTTTTACCACAATCCAATAGTTTCATAGTTACATTTACTGATACTAGCTTTTTAATTCCAGATTTATTTAATTAACTAACAGCACTGTGGGTGTACCTTCACCACACTGATTACAGCGGTTCAAGGTGGCAGCTCACCGCCATCTTCTCAAGGGCAACTAGGGATGGGCAATAAATGCTGGCCTTGCCAGCGACGCCCACATCCCATGAATAAATATTTTTTTTAAAATTTTTTGAAGTGAATGGGCAAAACTGCCAAATGGATTTCAATGTAGGCAAATGTGAGGTCATCCACTTTGGATATAAAAGGCTAATGGAATGCTGGCCTTTATATCTCGAGGACTAGAGTACAAGGGGGTAGACGTTATGCTGCAGCTGTACAAAACCCTGGTCAGACCACACCTGGAGCACTGGGAGCAGTTCTGGGCACCACACCTTAGGAAGGATATATTGGCCTTGGAGAGGGAGTGCAGCGCAGGTTTACCAGAATGATACCAGGACTCCAAGGGTTAAATTACGAGGAGAGATTACACAAACCAGGGTTGTATTCTCTAGAATTTAGAAGGTTAAGGGGTGATCTGATCGAAGTTTTCAGGATATTAAGGGGAACAGATAGGGTAGATAGAGAGAAACTATTTCCGCTGGTTGGGGAGTCTAGGACTAGGGGGCAGAGTCTAAAAATGAGAGCCAGACCTTTCAGGAGTGAAATTAGGAAACACTTCGACACACACAGGATGGGAGAGGTTTAGAACTCTCTTCCGCAAACGGCAACTGATGCGAGATCAATTGTTAATTTTAAATCTGAAATTGCTAGATTTTTGTTCACCAAAGGTATTAAGGGATATGGGCCAAAGGCAAGGATATGGAGTTAGAAGACAGATCAGCCATGAGCTCATTGAATGGCGGAACAGGCTCGAGGGGCTGTGCCGTCCAGAACCAATGGTTGTTGTTGTGATCTCAAAATGTTTCCAGGTGACACAGGTGGCAGGGACCTGGTGCAGAGTCAGAGGGAGCTGCCTGGGAATTAACTGAAGCCCCAAAGAGTTGAGTTGTAGATACACAGCTCTCGGCACTGAAGGAGCGCGGACCATGAGTAAGACACCGCTGGGCACCTGCAGCTGGCGTGGCCCACCACAGGGTTCTGTGGCAGGAGCATGGGTAGGATTGGCCTCGAGGTCATGCTGGACTTAGGGTCAGGGAGTGAGCGCACATGTCCCTGTACAGCAGGAAGTGTGTGTGTGCGTGTTGTTTGTGTGTGTGTGTTGTTTGTGAGTGAGTATCTCACACACGGGTGTCGGGCTGTGACCGTCCCGTTTCCATGTACGTGAAGAATGGTGACAGTGTGAGGCACCGAGGGACAGGCCGAGCCACTGGCATCAAAGAGGAAACTGGAAGTGAGGAGCGGCCCCAGCACGTCCTGGACTGTACCCAAAACTGCCCACAACATACGGCCACAGCCTCGTGTCCTACACAGGCTAACGCCCCTCCCGGCCCTAATAAACAAGTCAATGGGGGGGAGGGCTCAGCTGGAAAAGGTAGTATGAATAAATTCTAAAACAAACACAAGGGAAGAGAGTAGAGTAATAGTCAGAAAGTGTGCTTTAGGCACTACAGGTAAAGGGCAAACTAAAAGATGTAAAGTGATTAAATCAGGGGAGCAAAATAAGAAATGTGTGAGGAAAAACATCAGAGCAAGGACAGGTTAGGGTGTGTGGCCCAAACAAGCGTTCTTTATACAAACGTACGGAATATAAGGAACAAATTGAACGAATTGCAGGCGCAAATTCAACTTGGAGGGTATGACATGGTTGCCATTACTGAAACATGGCTGCAAGACAGCCAGGACTGGGAACTGAATATACCAGGTTATAAGGTCTACAGGACAGATAGAGAAAATGGCAGAGGGGGAGGAGTAGCCTTAGTGAGCAAGGATGAAATCACTTCAATGATAAGAGAGGATTTAAAGAGAGTTAAGCAGGCAGTGGAGACTTTATGGGTAGAATTAAGAAATAGTAAAGGATTTAAGACTGTTGTGAGAGTTGTGTATAGGTCCCCTGGTAACAGCTGTGAAGTGCTAGATTGTATAAATGAAGAGATTAGGCAAGCGTGTAGCAAAGGCAGAGTGGTTTTAATGGGGGATTTTTACCTTTCATATAGATCGGGAAAAGCAGACTAGCACCTGTCAGAAAGGTAGTGAATTTCTTCAGTGTGTCCGGGATAGTTTTCTACAACAATATGTCCTAGAACCATCAAGGGGGCAAGCCATATTAGATTTAGTAATGAGCTACAAAAAGGGAGTATGAAAAGAAACTTGCAAGGGATATCAAAATCAACACACAAATCTTTACAATTATATTAGGAAAAAGAGGGTGGACAGGAGCAATGTGGGCCCCATAAAAACTGAAAGTGGTGATAATTGTCAATGACAATGGGGGAAATGGCGGATATGTTGGATAATTACTGTATTTACAGTAGAAGAGGATAGCATGCCGGATATCCCAAGGAAACTAAATCAGGGACTCACCAAAATTAACGTAGGTAAACTAACAGTAATGAAGAAAATAATGGCACTAAAGAATGACAAATCCCCAGGGCCAGATGGTTTCCGTCCCAGGGTTTTAAAGGAAGGAGGTGAGCACATTGCAGATGCCCGAACTATAATCTTCCAAAGTTTTCTCGATCACCCTCAAAAACACACGGTCATAATAACTGGATCACCCTCAAAAACACCAGACCCCAATGACTGGATCACCCTCAAAAACACCAGACCCCAATGACTGGATCACCCTCAAAAACACTCAACCCCAATGACCAGATCACCTTCAAAAACACTCAACCCCAATGACCAGATCACCTTCAAAAACACCAGACCCCAATGACCGGATCACCTTCAAAAACACCAGGCCCCAATGACCGGATCACCTTCAAAAACACCAGACCCCAATGACCGGATCACCCTCAAAAACACCAGACCCCAATGACCAGATCACCTTCAAAAACACCAGACCCCAATGACCGGATCACCCTCAAAAACACTCGACCCAATGACCGGATCACCTTCAAAAACACTAGACCCCAATGGCCGGATCACCCTCAAAAACACTCGACCCAATGACCGGATCACCTTCAAAAACACCAGACCCCAATGACCGGATCACCCTCAAAAACACTCGACCCAATGACCAGATCACCTTCAAAAACACTCAACCCCAATGACCAGATCACCTTCAAAAACACTCAACCCCAATGACCAGATCACCTTCAAAAACACCAGGCCCCAATGACCGGATCACCCTCAAAAACACCAGACCCCAATGACTGGATCACCTTCAAAAACACTCTGCCCCAATGACCGGATCACCTTCAAAAACACCAGACCCCAATGACCGGATCACCCTCAAAAACACCAGACCCCAATGACCGGATCACCTTCAAAAACACCAGACCCCAATGACTGGATCACCTTCAAAAACACTCTGCCCCAATGACCGGATCACCTTCAAAAACACCAGACCCCAATGACCGGATCACCCTCAAAAACACCAGACCCCAATGACCGGATCACCTTCAAAAACACCAGACCCCAATGACTGGATCACCTTCAAAAACACTCTGCCCCAATGACCGGATCACCTTCAAAAACACCAGACCCCAATGACCGGATCACCTTCAAAAACACCAGACCCCAATGACCGGATCACCCTCAAAAACACCAGACCCCAATGGCCGGATCACCTTCAAAAACACCAGACCCCAATGACCGGATCACCCTCAAAAACACTCGACCCAATGACCGGATCACCTTCAAAAACACTAGACCCCAATGGCCGGATCACCCTCAAAAACACTCGACCCAATGACCAGATCACCTTCAAAAACACCAGACCCCAATGACTGGATCACCTTCAAAAACACTCTGCCACAATGACCGGATCACCTTCAAAAACACCAGACCCCAATGACCGGATCACCCTCAAAAACACCAGACCCCAATGACCAGATCACCTTCAAAAACACTCTGCCCCAATGACCGGATCACCTTCAAAAACACCAGACCCCAATGGCCGGATCACCTTCAAAAACACCAGACCCCAATGACCGGATCACCTTCAAAAACACCAGACCCCAATGACCGGATCACCCTCAAAAACACTCGACCCAATGACCGGATCACCTTCAAAAACACTAGACCCCAATGGCCGGATCACCCTCAAAAACACTCGACCCAATGACCGGATCACCTTCAAAAACACCAGACCCCAATGACCGGATCACCCTCAAAAACACTCGACCCAATGACCAGATCACCTTCAAAAACACTCAACCCCAATGACCAGATCACCTTCAAAAACACCAGGCCCCAATGACCGGATCACCTTCAAAAACACCAGACCCCAATGACTGGATCACCTTCAAAAACACTCTGCCCCAATGACCGGATCACCTTCAAAAACACCAGACCCCAATGACCGGATCACCCTCAAAAACACCAGACCCCAATGACCGGATCACCTTCAAAAACACCAGACCCCAATGACCGGATCACCTTCAAAAACACTCTGCCCCAATGACCGGATCACCTTCAAAAACACCAGACCCCAATGACCGGATCACCTTCAAAAACACCAGACCCCAATGACCGGATCACCCTCAAAAACACCAGACCCCAATGGCCGGATCACCTTCAAAAACACCAGACCCCAATGACCGGATCACCCTCAAAAACACTCGACCCAATGACCGGATCACCTTCAAAAACACCAGACCCCAATGGCCGGATCACCCTCAAAAACACTCGACCCAATGACCGGATCACCTTCAAAAACACCAGACCCCAATGACCGGATCACCCTCAAAAACACTCGACCCAATGACCAGATCACCTTCAAAAACACTCAACCCCAATGACCAGATCACCTTCAAAAACACCAGGCCCCAATGACCGGATCACCTTCAAAAACACCAGACCCCAATGACTGGGTCACCTTCAAAAACACTCTGCCCCAATGACCGGATCACCTTCAAAAACACCAGACCCCAATGACCGGATCACCCTCAAAAACACCAGACCCCAATGACCAGATCACCTTCAAAAACACTCTGCCCCAATGACCGGATCACCTTCAAAAACACCAGACCCCAATGGCCGGATCACCTTCAAAAACACCAGACCCCAATGACCGGATCACCTTCAAAAACACCAGACCCCAATGACCGGATCACCCTCAAAAACACTCGGCCCCAATGACTGGATCACCCTCAAAAACACCAGACCCCAATGACCGGATCACCCTCAAAAACACCAGACCCCAATGACCGGATCACCCTCAAAAACACTCGGCCCCAATGACCAGATCACCCTCAAAAATAATCGACCCAATGACCAGATCACCTTCAAAAACACTCGACTCCAATGACCAGATCACCTTCAAAAACACTAGACCCCAATGACCAGATCACCTTCAAAAACACCAGACCCCAATGACCGGATCACCTTCAAAAACACCAGACTCCAATGATCGGATCACCCTCAAAAACACTCGACCCAATGACCGGATCACCCTCAAAAATACTCGACCCAATGGCCGGATCACCTTGCATACATTGGATCATAATGACTGGATCTCCTTCAGACACACTGATCCTAATGGTTAGAATTCCTTCATACAATTCAGATCCCTATGATTGCATCCCCTTTATACACTGGATCCCAATGATCGGATTTCCCTCATACACATTGAATCCCAATGATCGGATCACCTTCATATACACTGTATCCCAATAACTGGATCTTCTTCAGACAGATTGGATGCCAATCACTGGATCCCCCTCACATGCATTGGATCTTAATGTGGATCACCCTCATTACATTGGACCCCAATGACTGGATCCTCCTACATTCACCAGAGTTCAGGTATCAAGATGCTTTGGCCGTCTCCTCGGGTGTGAATGTGTTGTGGTGCCTTGCTGAGATCCACCCTCACCTGGCTGGCGTGCTGGGTCCCCTCCTTCTCCTGGGGCTCTCCCTCAAGCCTGCTGGGTTCCTGCACTCCGAGAGCGGACCCTTGTCCCACTGCCGTCCTCCACCAGCTCTGCTCCTCTCTCTTCAGAGGTATAATGTGCGCCGTCCTCCTCTTACAACGGGGTATCACTCCCCCCTCTTCTTCACCAAGAGTGTCTCGATCTATCTCTTCACTCTCACTCCTGGTGTCACTGCCTCACGCTATCCCCCCACTCCAGGTGTGTCACTCCCTCTATCCTCCCTCCAACTCCAGGTGTGTCACTCCCTCTATCCACCCCCAAACTCCAGGTGTGTCACTCCCTCTATCCACCCCCAAACTCCAGGTGTGTCACTCCCTCTATCCTCCCCCAAACTCCAGGTGTGTCCCTCCCTCTATCCTCCCCCCCACTCCTGGTGTGTCACTCACTCACTCTATCCCCCACTCCAGGTGTGTCACTTCCTCTCTCCTCCCCCCACTCCAGGTGTGTCACTCTCCTCCCCCCCACTCCAGGTGTGTCACTCCCTCCCCCCCATTCCAGCTGTGTCACTCCCTCCCCCTACTCCAGGTGGGCCACTCTCTCTCCACCCCCAATCCAGGTGTGTCTCTCCCTCTTTCCTCCCCCCACTCCAGGTGTGTCACTCCCTCAATCTATCCCTCACTCCAGGTGTGTCACTCCCTCACTCCCAGTGTGTCTCTCCCTCACTCTATCCCCCACTCCAGGTCTGTCTCTCCCCTCACTCTATCCCTCACTCCAGGTGTGTCTCTCCCTCACTCCAGGTGTGTCTCTCCCTCACTCTATCCCTCACTCCAGGTCTGTCTCTCCCTCACTCCCGGTGTGTCTCTCCCCTCACTCACTCACTCCCTCACCCTTCCCCCGGTATCTCTGGCAGGGCCCGGGAGCTGGAGTTGAAGCGTTGGGCTGTTCTCGGGCCCGGGTGTCGGGCTCTGGTCTCGGGCTCTCGCCTTCTTCTCCCACAGCTGGGAATCCGCGCCGGAAGATGCTCGGCGGCGGTGCAGCGGCTTAAAGGGCCCGGGTGGAAACCTGGCGCTGTCACCATGGTGACAGAACGGGGCGGAGAGAGGGTGGCGCACCTTGACCTTTCACCCTGGGTGGCTCCCAAATCCAGAGCCCCCAAAACCCCAACATCTGACCCCCAACCCCCAACATAACACCCCTAAACACCCAACACCCAAATCCAGAGACCCTCAAACCCCCAACATCTGACCCCCAACACCCAAATCCCGCCCCACCAAACCCCCCAACATAACACCCCCAAACCCCCAACACCCAAATCCAGAGACCCCCAAAACCCCAACTTCCGACCCCCAACACCCAACATAACACCCACAAACCCCCAACACCCAAATCCAGAGCCCCCCAACCCCCCAACATCTGACCCCAAACCCCCAACACCCAAATCCCGCCCCACCAAACCCCCCAACACCAACACCCGCAATCCCATTCCCATAACAGGAGCCCCTCACGGCCCCCCAGAACAGAAACCCACCCCCAACCTTCCGCAAGCACCCCAAAACCCCCCTACCCCAAACCTGTAACCGGAGACCACCCCCCCCCCCCCCCGAATCATTACTGACTAAGCCCCTGTACCTGCCCTGGGAGTGTTTGATGTGGACAGTGTAGAGGGAGCTTTACCTGGGATACTGCGTGCAGTTTTGGTTTCCATATTTAAGAAAAGATATACTTGCTCTCAAGGCGGTTCAGAGAAGGTTCACTCAGTTGATTCCAGAGATGAGGGGGTTGACGTATGAGGAAAGGTTGAGTAGGTTCGGACTCTACTCATTGGAGTTCAGAAGAATGAGAGGCGATCTTATCGAAACATATGAGATTGTGAGGGGGCTTGATCGGGTGGATGCGGTGAGGACGTTTCCACTGATGGGTGAGACGAGAACTAGGGGGCATAATCTTAGAATAAGGGGCTGCCCTTTCAAAACTGAGATGAGGAGAAACTTCTTCACTCAGAGGGTAGTAATTCTATGGAATTTGCTACCCCAGAGAGCTGTGGAAGCTGCAACATTAAATACATTTAAAATGGAGATAGACATTTTCCTAGCAGATAAGGGAATAAGGGGTTACGGGGAGAGGGCAGGGAAGTGGACGTGAGTCTAGATTCGGATCAGCCATGATCCTATTGAATGGCGGAGCAGGCCCGAGGGGCCGTATGGCCTAGTCCTGCTCCTATTTCTTATGTTCTAACCCGTGCTGTACCTGCCCTGGGAGTGTTTGATGGGACAGTGTAGAGGGAGCTTTACTCTGTATCTCACCCCATGCTGTACCTGCCCTGGGAGCGTTTGATGGGACAGTGTAGAGGGAGTTTTACGCTGTATCTAACCCGTGCTGTACCTGCCTGTAATGATCAGTAACATGTCATTCTAGAATGGTACACTAGGTGGAGCTGTATGTTTAGTAGTGGGCTACCCACAAGGCAGTAGTCAAGATGGATGCCTGTACACTAGTCCACATGGCTGAATAAATGACTAGCTCAAGCTAGCTGTTCATAATGAAAACGTCTATTTATTTATGAACATAACATGGTACCAGGAGTGGTAATATCTGCTGAATATTATGAAAAGCGACATGGAGAATTTGAAGCCACCGGAGGGTTTGAAACTCACGGGGAATGTCGACTGCAATTGGCAGACTTTCAAACAACAATTCAAACTCTATATTGCTGCCATCGGGTTCGGTACGATGCCAGACGCAAGGAAAATAGCGTTACTGCTCACAGTTGCAGGCCCGCAGGCGATAGAGGTATTTAATACGTTTGTATTTGATCAAGAGGAGGACAGAGGAAAAATGGAATTGTGCTAAGGAAGTTTGATACACATTGTTCTCCCAAAAAGAACGAGACCTATGAGAGGTACGTGTTCCGTTCACGGACACAGCAGCAAAATTAGACTTTTGATAGCTTTGTGACCGATCTGAAACTGAAAGCACAGACATGTAATTTCTCTGAACTGAAATCATCCATGATTCGTGACCAGATTGTGTTTGGTATTCATGATAAAAAAGTCAGGGAACGTTTGTTGAGAGAAACTGAACTAACATTGAAGAATGCTGTGAAAATATGCCATGCCAGTGAGCTAGCTCAGAAGCACGCGAAGACTTTCAGTGAAATTAATAATAATGCGACTGTAATGAGTGACTGTGCTGCTGTCGGTGCTGTGTCCTACAAAGGGAAGAAACATGGGCAGAACAGAAATGCAAAGCAATCGGAGGATGGAATTTTTAATTGTAAATGCTGTGGTTACCAGCACCAGTCAAGACAATGCCCTGCGTTTGAAAAAATGTGCACAAAATGTAATGGAAAGAATCACTTTGCCAAACAATGCTTTTGAAAAGTAAAAACAAAGAAAGGGCAACAAGTCAATGTGATGGAGGACACTGATTTAAGTGAGACATTTTTTGTAGGAATGGTGTCATGTGACAATATCGAAAAGGATACAGAAAATGTGCAGCCCTCAGGAATGGACAATGCTGAACATAAAGTTAATGCAGTAAAAGAGGACAAATGGATAATGCCACTGCAGGTAAATGGAGCATTAGTTACATTGAAACTAGACACTGGGGCAAAAGCAAACTTAATCAGTATGAGTGACATTAACAATATGAAAGAAAAGCCCAAAATACAGAAAAAGTCAGTACTACTGAAGAACTATAATGGACAGAAAATAGATAGCTTAGGTGTATGCACACTCAAAGTGACAGTCAAAGCAAAGTGCATCATCTCATGTTTTCTGTTGTGGCTGAAGGACTTGATTCACTACTAGGTGACAAAGCTTGTGAGGACTTAGAACTGGTCAAGAGAGTCTACCGTATAAACTGTGCCATAAGCAGACAAGATGACGCTGTGGATTCTGTAGTGAGTAATTTCCAGGATGTGTTCAAAGGATTTGGAGTTCTACCATTCACGTACAAGATCCAGCTAAAGGAGGATGCTCAGCCAGTGGTACATGCTCCACAGAGAGTTCCAGCACCCCTGCGTGACCGGCTCAAGAAAGAACTGGACAGAATGACCACACTAGGAGTCATCAGGAAAGTCGAAGAGCCAACAGACTGGGTTAACTCCATGGTATGTGTAAAGAAAAAGAACAATGATCTAAGAATATGCATGGATCCAAAGGACTTAAATGCAAACATAAAATGTGAACACTACCAGATTCCCAAGCGAGAAGAAATCACCAGTGAAATGTCAGGTGCCAGATACTTCACAAAGCTCGATGCCTCACAAGGATTTTGGCAACTAAAACTGGATGAAGAGAGCACCAAATACTGTACCTTCAACACACCATTTGGCAGGTATTGTTTCCTCAGAATGCCTTTCGAGATAATATCTGCATCTGAAATCTTTCATAGAGCGATGGAACACATAATTGAAGGTCTGGAAGGAGTCCGGGTCTATGTTGATGACATCATCATCTGGGGCTCCACACTGAAAGAACACAATGAGAGACTGACTAAAGTGCTACAGAGCATACGCCGGAATGGACTGAAGCTCAACAAAGCCAAGTGTCAGTTTGGTGTCCAGGAAGTCACTTTCCTAGGAGATAATCTATCTGGTAAAGGAATAGAGCCAGATATGGAAATAGTAAACACCATACTCAACATGCCCCAACCCACTGACAAAAAAGGAGTGCTACGCATCATGGGGATGATAAACTTCATTGGAAAGTTCATTCCTAACTTGTCAGCCAAGACAGCCTGTCTGCGAGACCTGCTACATAAAACAAATGAGTTCGCATGGACAGAAAGACATGAACAAGAGTGGATGAACCTCAAAACAGTGCTGACAACCACACCTGTACTCACCTTCTTTGACCCAACAAAGAGAATCAAAGTGTCAACGGATGCATCAAAAGATGGCCTAGGCGCGGTCTTGCTACAAGCAGAGGGTGAAGATTGGAAGCCTGTTGCCAATGCCTCCAGGTCTATGACTGATACTGAGTGTCAATACGCCCAGATTGAAAAGGAATGTCTAGGCTTGGTAGTTGGACTAGAAAAGTTCCATGGCTACATATATGGACTTCCCACCTTCACAGTTGAGACAGACCACAGCCCACTGGTTGCCATCATAAAAAAAAATCTGAATGAGATGTCTCCAAGGATTCAATGACTCATGATGAAGCTGCAAAGATATGACTTTGAACTGATCTACACACCAGGCAAACACATAGTGTTAGCAGATGCACTATCCCGAGCACCCACAATGAGTCATGTGAGCTCTACTGAGGAAGACGTGGATGTTCATGTGAGTATGGTCACTGCTGCGCTGCCCGTGTCAGACACAAAATCAAAGCAAATAGCAGAAGAAACAGTAAAAGATACAGTATTACAAACAGTAATAGAGAACATTCATCATGGTTGGCCAAAAGGTTCCTGTCCAAAGTACTATCACATCAGGTCAGAGTTAAGTGTCGCAAGTGGGCTATTACTAAAATAGAACAGAATAGTCATTCCACAGGCTCTACATCAAGACATGCTCAAAAGGATTCATGAGGGACACCTCGGAATTGAAAAATGCAAAAGGAGAGCAAGAGACATTGTTTATTGGCCTGGCATAAATAAGGACATTGAGAACATGATAGGCATATGTGAGACATGTCAGAAACACCAAAACAAACAAGCAAAGGAACCAATGATAGTAGCTGACTTACCAACAGCATCATGGCAAAAGGTTGGTATGGACCTCTTTCATTTGAATGGTAAAGACTATCTAATAGTGATTGACTACTATTCTAACTATCCTGAGATGGCGCTGCTCTCAAGCACATCAGCAAGCAGTGTCATAATGCATGTTAAATCCATCTTCGCCAGACATGGAATTCCCAGGATTGCCGTTAGCGACAATGGTCCGTGCTTCAACTGTAAGGAGTGGCAACAGTTTGCAGCACATTATGACTTTCAACACATCACATCCAGTCCTCTGTATGCTCAGTCGAATGGTAAGGCAGAGAAAGGTGTTCAAGTTCTCAAGCAGCTACTGAAGAAAGCAACAGAAAGCAAGTCTGATCCTTATCTCGCCCTGCTGAGCTACCGAGCCTCCCCTTTAGACTGTGGTTCTTCACCTGCTGAACTCCTAATGGGTCGCAAGTTGTGCACCACGCTACCCTGCTGTGCAAAAGAAAAGCAGAGTAAGGAACTGAGACAGAAACTTCAACTGTTAAAGCTGAAACAGAAATCACACTATGACAAGTCATCCAAAACTCTGAAACCATTGACAAGGGATGATGTTGTCAGGATTGAGGATCCAGATGCATGGAACAGGAAAGCTACAGTTCTTGAGGAAGTAGGACCAAGGTCATACACTGTTAGAACTGAGGAAGGACAGATTCTCAGGAGGAACTGCCGTTCCCTCCTGAAAACACAAGAAACTATCCAAGAGCAAATCGATGACAATGCCGCAACTGAATCTTGTCATTCACTGTAGTGTCCAAGGATCAATAATACTCAGACTGCAGGAGAACAATAAAACAGGTATTTACTGAACAGAGAGTAATTCAAGACTGAAGTACAGAAGCCTGCTATGGCTTTATATACAGGGGTGGTCACTGCCGGTACTGCAGTATAGAATCAGTTCTTCTCTTAAAGGCACATACACAACAATTCCTCCCCTTTTAGATAAACAGTACATAACATTCATTTAACAACTAGATAATAACTAATTACAATTACAATTTTCTCTGTACTATATACATCAACTGAAATAATCATTTATAAGTTCAGTCTTTGAGGAGGCTTCCTGAGCCTGACTGGATAGCGTCTTTCTCGAGTATCCTGTTCTTGCAGCGGAGTTGATTCTGGCTCATTGTCATTGGTTGGTTCGTCAGCTTCCAATACCACTGCTTCTGAGGTAGACGCAATCTGTACTTCGGGTTGATTACCAGGTGCACCTGCTCGTGGCACAGGTTTGGCTTGTTCCTGTGACTCTAGAATCTGGTCAGCATGGCGTCTCACGATGCTCTCTCCAATGTCCACTGTGTACATTAGTGGCCCCTGCTGTGTGCATATCGTGCCTGGCTGCCATTTTTCTGTTCGGTAGTCACGGGCCAAGACTGGTTGCCCTATCTTGAAGCTCCTGGTTGGCTTCTCATTTATGTGCTGGAATTGCTTATCGCAACATCTCGTCTTATGTTTGGTTTGAGCAAATCCAAGCGACATCTTAGCCTTCGGTTGAAAAACAGTACGGCTGGAGTTTGGTTGGTGACTGCATGTGTCGCATTCCAGTAAGCAAACAAGAAATTATCCACCTTGTGTTGTAGATGTATGTCGTCATTATACATTGCCTTTATTGCCTTTTTAAAGGTCTGAACAAACCTCTCAGCCAATCCATTTGTGGCTGGATGATATGGGGCAGATGTGTAATGTTTCACCCCATTATTCCTCAGAAACCTCCGGAAATCCTCGGACACAAACTGTGGCCCATTGTCGGAGCAAATCTGTTCTGGCAAGCCATTCCTGGCGAAGATGGTCCGTAGGACTGCAATAGTTTTCTCCGTGGTGGTGGAGGACATTTTGATGACCTCTGGCCATTTCGAATGGGCGTCCACAGCGGTTAGAAACATTGAGTCCATAAATGGACCAGCAAAATCAATGTGTACCCGTTGCCATGGAGATGAGGGCCACTCCCATGGATGTAGCGGGGCCTGTGGTGGATCGTTTTGGACCTTCTGGCATCCTGTGCATCTCTTGGTCATATCCTCGATTTCTTTATCGATTCCCGGCCACCACACAAACGCCCTGGCTAGGCTCTTCATTTTTACCCCTCCCAGATGACCCTCATGAAGCTCATTGAGCACTCTATCTCTCAACTTGGGTGGAATTACCACTCGGGATCCACACATCAAGGTCCCCCGGCACACTGACAGCTGTTCTCTCCTTGGCGTGAATGCTGGCAACAGTGAGTCGCCATGTGCTGGCCATCCCTTCACCGTCAAATCATAGACCCGAGAGAGTGTCGGGTCATTTCGGGTTTCCTTCTCTATACTTGAGTTTGTAACAGGTAGACATTCGACTATGGTCGCATGGAATATCTCAACAGGGTCCACTGCAGGTGCTTCCTCTACCGTAGGCAACGGTAGGCGCGACAGCCCATCAGCGTTTCCATGCTGTTTTGTACCCTTGTACTCTATGTCGTACTGATGTGCCCCTAGAAAAAGTGACCATCTTTGCAGCCGTTGCGCCGTCATCACCGGAACGCCCTTCTTTGGGTTAAAAATGGAGACCAGGGGCTGATGATCAGTCAGTAGGGTGAATTTCTGCCTACGCAGATAGTGATTGAACTTCTTCACCCCCCACACCAGGCTGAGGGCCTCCCTGTCAATCTGGGCGTAGTTACGCTCGGCTGAGGTTAACGAGCGCGACGCAAAGGCTATTGGCCTCTCTGAACCGTCAGGGAATTTGTGTGACAGCACCGCTCCGATGCCGTAGGGAGACGCATCACATGCTAACCGAATCGGTAGTGTTGGATTGTAGTGGGCCAATACTTCCTTTGAAGTGATTAGGCATTTACATTTATGAAAGGCTCGCTTACACTCATCACTCCATTTCCATGTTACTCCAGTTTGCAGTAGGGCGTTCAGTGGGTGCAAAATTGTAGATAAATTCGGCAAGAACTTATGGTAGTAGTTCACCAACCCGAGGAACGACCTCAGTTGCGACACATTTTCCGGTGCTGGAGCCTTGACTACAGCCTCAATCTTGTCCGGCGACTTATGCAACCCTTCCTCATCAATCATGTGGCCACAATACGAGATTTATCTCCTGAAGAACTCGCATTTGGGGCGGTTGGCTCGTAGCCCATATTCCTGTAATCTCGTGAGCACCTGCTCCAGGTTGGCAAAGTGTTCACTGTCATTTTCGCCCGTAACCAGGATGTCGTCCAAATAACACTGGGTCCCCGGGATCCCTTGCAGGACTTGTTCCATCGCCCTCTGCCAAATAGCCAGGGCTGATGCTACCCCAAATACCAGTCGATTGTACTGGTAAAGGCCTTTGTGAGTGTTTATCGTGAGGTATTTCCTAGACGCTTCTTCCACCTCCATTTGTAGATACGCTTGGGCCAGATCAATCTTTGTAAAGCGTTTCCCTCCAGATAGTGAGGCGAAAATATCTTCTATCCGTGGAAGTGGATATTGTACTGTGTGCAGGACTGGGTTCACAGTTACCTTGAAGTCCCCACAGATGCGAACCTTCTTCGGTTCCCCAGGCGTGCTACTCAATGATTTCTTCATTACAGGAACGATGGGTGTGGCCCACTCGCTCCAGTCCACCTTGGACAGCACACCCGAACGCTCCAGACTCTCCAGCTGTGCTTCAACGGCTGGGCGGATCGGTTAAGGTACCGGTCTGGCCTTAAAGAATTTTGGGTTTGCGTTATCTTCGATTTTTATCGTTGCCGTTACTCCTTTTAGAGTCCCAAGTCCTTGTTGGAACACCTCTTTCG
The DNA here is from genome assembly GCF_052327205.1 of Somniosus microcephalus. Classification (NCBI taxonomy): domain Eukaryota; kingdom Metazoa; phylum Chordata; class Chondrichthyes; order Squaliformes; family Somniosidae; genus Somniosus; species Somniosus microcephalus. The sequence continues at coordinate 249,877,106 of NC_140995.1, read as the reverse complement.
CGTCAGTTAGAATTTTTGACAGTCATCCAGGTGTGACGTCATCATCCTTTTTATCAGTCACAGTTAGCGCCTGAATGGAATGCCAATCCAATTGTATTTTTCGGATCCATTCACGTCCCAATAATGGTGGTCCTCCATCTGGTAGTATATATAGATACAGTTTCTGTGTTTCCATGCCGTTGTATTTGTTAGATCAGTGATTCTGAGAGTATGATGTTTTTCAATAACCACACGGATGCTGTAACTTAACAATTAACAGGTATTTACTGGAGGAGGGTAGTCTCAAGACTGGGGGTACAGAGGCATGTGCAAGGCTTATATACAGGTGTGGTCACTGTCGGTACTACAGTATACAGGAGCTGTAAAAGTAGTTCTGTCTTAAAGGTACATACACTACAATTCCTCCCCTTTTAGATTAGTAGTACCCCTAATATTCAAATAACAATTAACACTTTAACATGTACATTAAACAACAATAGTCCATTTATAGATTCAGTCTTTGGGGCGGCTTCCTGATCCTTTCGGGATAGCGCCTTTCATGAGGTTCTTGTTCTTGGTGCGGAGGCGATTCTGGCCCCTTTTCATCGGGTAGTTCATCGGTTTCCACTGCTACTGGTTCTGAGGTAGATGCTACCGGTATGTCGGGTTCATCCCCAGGTACTCGAGACATGGGGTTGACTCGTTCCTGTGACGCTAAGATCTGATCGACGTGGCGTCTCACAATGTTCTCCCCGACATCCACTGTGTACATTAATGGCCCCTGCCTTGTGCATATCGTTCCGGGTTGCCATTTCTCTGTTCGGTAGTCACGGGCCAAGACTGGTTGTCCTACATTGAAGCTCCTTGTCGGCTTCTCATTGATGTGCTGGAATTGTTTATCCTCAACATTTCTTCGCACATTTGGTCTGAGCAAGTCCAGACGAGATCTCAACCTTTGGTTAAAGAACATCATGGCCAGGGTTTGGTTGGTAACTGCATGTGTCGCGTTTCGGTAGGCTAATAAGAAATTGTCCACCTTATGCTGTAGTGGAATTTCATCGTCGCACATGGCCTTTATCGCCTTCTTAAAGGTTTGTACGAACCTCTCAGCCAATCCATTTGTGGCTGGATGATACGGGGCAGATGTGTAATGCCTTACCCCATTCCTTCTCATAAATTTTCAAAACTCTTTGGACACAAACTGTGGTCCATTATCAGAGCAAATCTGCTCTGGCAAGCCGTTTCTGGCAAATATGGTACGTAGGACTGCAATCGTTTTTTCTGTAGTGGTTGAGGACATTTTTATCACCTCAGGCCACTTCGAATGAGCATCCACTGCTATTAAGAACATTGAGTCCATGAATGGACCAGCGAAATCAATATGCACCCGTTGCCATGGAGAGGAGGACCACTCCCATGGGTGTAGAGGGGCATGTGGTGGTGCATTTTGGACCTTCTGGCATCCTGAGCAGCTCTTGGTTAGGTCTTCGATTTGTTGATCGATTCCCGGCCACCACACATAAGCCCTAGCAAGGCTTTTCATTTTCACTCCCCCCAGATGACCTTCATGTAGCTCATTTAGCCCTCTCTCCCTTAACTTGGGTGGAATCACCACTCTGGATCCACACATCACTGTCCCCTGGCATACTGACAGCTGTTCTCTTCTGGATGAGAATGCTGGCAACAGTGAGTCGCCATGTGTTGGCCATCCCCTCACCGTCAAATCATATACCCGAGACAGCGTCGGATCATTGCGGGTCTCCTTCTCTATATCTGCGTTCGTTACTGGCAATCGTTCAATTATTGACGAATAAAATATCTCGATAGGGTCCACTGCTGGTGCTTACTCCACAGTAGGCAGTGGCAGGCACGATAGCCCATCAGCGTTTCCATGCTGTTTCGTGCCTTTATATTCTATTTCATATTGATTCGCCCCTAGAAACAGGGACCATCTTTGTAACCGTTGTGCAGTCATCACTGGAACGCCCTTCTTAGGATTAAAGATCGAGACAAGTGGTTGGTGGTCAGTCAGCAAGGTGAACTTCTGCCCATGCAGATAGTGGTTGAATTTTTTTACTCCCCATACTAGGCTGAGGGCCTCCCTGTCAATCTGGGCATAGTTGCGCTCGGCTGAGGTTAGTGACCGAGACGCAAAGGCTACTGGCCTCTCCAACCCGTCTGGGAATTTGTGTGACAGCACCGCTCCAATACCATAGGGTGATGCATCACATGCCAAACGAATTGGTAGTGCTGGGTTGAAATGGGCCAACACCTCTTTTGATGTGATCAATTCTTTACACTTCTGGAAAGCTCGTCTACGTTCGTCATTCCACTTCCATGGTACCCCTGTTTGCAGTCGGGTGTTCAGTGGGTGTAATACCGTCGACAAATTTGGTAAGAACTTATGGTAGTAGTTTACCAGCCTGAGGAACGACCTCAGTTGTGACACATTTTCCAGTGCTGGAGCCTTGACTACTGCCTCAATCTTTTCAGGGGACTTATGTAACCCCTCTTCATCGGTGACGTGGCCACAATACGAGATCTGTTTCTGGAAAAACTCGCACTTGTGGCGATTAGCTCGTAGCCCATACTCCTTTAATCTGGTGAGCACCTTCTCCAAGTTGGCGAGGTGATCACTGTCATTTTCGCCCGTGACCAGGATGTCGTCCAAATAACACTGGGTCCCTGGAATCCCTTGCAGGACTTGATCCATTGCCCTTTGCCAAATAGCCGGAGCCGATGCTACCCTGAACACCAGCCGGTTGTATTGATAGAGACCTTTATGAGTGTTAATCGTAAGGTATTGTTTCGAAGCTTCTTCTACCTCCATTTGCAAGTACGCCTGGGCTAGATCAATTTTGGTGAAGCGTTTACCTCCAGATAGCGAGGCGAAAATATCCTCAATTCGTGGAAGCGGATATTGTACCGTGTGAAGGACTGGGTTCATTGTCACCTTAAAATCCCCACAGATGCGGACCTTCTTTGGTTCCCCAGGCGTATTACTCAACAATCTCTTCATTACAGGAACGATGGGTGTAGCCCACTTGCTCCAGTCTACTTTGGACAATACTCCTGAACGTTCCAACCCTTCCAGCTCTGCTTCGACAGCTGGTCTGATTGCATAAGGCACTGGTCTGGCCTTAAGAAACTTTGGGCTTGCATTTTCCTCTATTTTAATCATTGCTGTTATGCCTTTTAGTGTTCCGAGTCCCTCCTGGAACACTTCTTTTGCATCAGTTAGCATTTTTGACAATCGTCCAGGTGTGACGTCGTCATCCTTTTTGGCCTCAACCTTCAGTGCCTGTATGGAATGCCAATCTAATTGTATCTTCCGGATCCATTCACGTCCTAGCAGTGGTGGTCCTCCATCTGGCAATACATATATATCCATTTTAGGTATTTCCTGGCCTTTATATATCACTTTCACCCTTATTTTTCCTTTGGGGTAGACTTTTTGCCCCGTGTACGTCTTCAAGACAATCTCTGTAGCTTTCAAGGGTATATGTGAAAATAGCCGCTTATAGTCCCTTTGGTTTATGACTGTTAAGGCTGCTCCTGTGTCCAATTCCATTTTCACTTGGACTCCGTCTATCTTGAGTGTAACCCAGATAGTCTGGTGACCCTCCATTTTGGTTACCTTATGTAGTTTCAGACAACCCAGCTCCTTGCTTCCGGAGTCTGTGTCACTTTTCTGTTCATCTGAACTACTGTCCATCACCTGGTGTACCTTTTTGTACTTCTCCTGTGGAGATTTCTTACTGTTGGTTTTCTTCCCAGACCTGCAGACTCTTGCTATGTGTCCTGCTTTTCCACACTGTCTGCACACTTGGTCCTTGAACCAACAATCCTTCTGGTCATGTGTTGTTCTGCCACAGCGATAGCACTCCCGTTCCATAGGACATTTCATTGGTGCCATATTCTTGCAGTCTCCGTTGTATCTCTGCAGCGCCCCTTGCGGCTGCTTCATGTGATACTGCCATACTGAAAGCCTTGTCCAGCGTAAGATCCTTTTCTGATAGAAGCCGTTTCTGGGTTCCTTCACTTTGCAGCCCACACACAAACTTGTCCCTTAACGTATCTGCTAGTCCCGCTCCAAACTGGCAGTGTTTCGATAGCTTGCGCAGTTCCGTTAGGTACTCAGCATTGCTTTCGTCTTTGTGTTGGTTCCTTTTATGGAACTTAAATCGTTCTGCTATCAGCAGTGGTGTGGGGTTTAAGTGGTCCTGTAGGATTTCTACTATGCTTTCGAAATTCTTGTTCACCGGCTTCTCTGGGGTTATTCGGTTTTGCAGTAACCCATAAGTTTTTTGCACCCATGGAATTTAACAAAACCAGTGCTTTCCTAGCATCTGGCACTTCATTCGCCCTGCAGTACACCTCAATACGTTCCACATATGTCGCCCAATCTTCGACTTCATTGTCGAACGTAGAGATACTGCCACTCTTCGGCATCCCTGGGTGTGATTTAACTGTCAAAAATGGCGTCTCCCGTGCTTCCCCTTCTTCTCCGCTTGCACAAAATGGCGTCTTCCACGCTTTCCTTCCTTCCCGCGCTCGCCCTTCTTCTCCGCTGCGACTTCTAAAAATGGCGTCTCCCGCGTTCTTCCTTCTTCTCCGCAGCTCAATGGCGTCTCCCGCGCTCTCCCTTCTTCTCCCCGCGGACACTGTTCAGCCCTTGAGCCCTGGCCGTGCTCTGCGCGGTTTTTTTTTTTTTTCGTTTCCGCCGCTCGGTCCTGAACCCGGCTGTTGTTTTACCCTCTCTCTCTCCGTTTTTTTTTTTCTCTCGACGCCGCTCGGTTTTCAACCCCCGGCTGCGCCCTGTGCACTTCACCCTCTGTCTTACCCCGTCGACGCTGCTCGGCTTTGTCTCCGCCGTCGGTCGGCTCCAGTCGCCGCTGTCCGGGAAGGGTCTGCGCTGTACCTGTCGTCAGTCTCTTGCTGATCGTCATGGCTGGGGAACCAAGCCCGGCTCTCCACAGCCTCCCCTGCGATGTTCACTCTCTGCTGGACGACTGGGCGGTTGCTCGTGGTCGACGCCCGTGTTTCTGGCCTCGACTTTCTTCCACCGCCCTCCCGGAGCGAATCCTCGAAGGGAAATGCAGAGTTACAGGTAGATTCGAATCGACACTCGTCGCCACTGTTAGATCCGTGATTCTGCGAGTATGATGTTTTTCAATAACCACACGGATGCTGTAACTTAACAATCAACAGGTATTTACTGGAGGAGGGTAGTCTCAAGACTGGGGGTACAGAGGCATGCGCAAGGCTTATATACAAGTGTGGTCACTGTCGGTACTACAGTATACAGGAGCTGTAAAAGTAGTTCTGTCTTAAAGGTACATACACTACAGTATTCAACTGGCACCCTTATTTTTCCTCTGGGGTAGACTTTTTGCCCCGTGTATGTCTTCAATACAATGGACGTGTCCTTCAAGGGTATGTGTGAGAATAGCCGCTCATAGTCTCGTCGATTCATGACAGTTAGGGCTGATCCTGTGTCCAATTCCATCTTTACTGGGGACCCTGCTATCATGAGGGTGACCCAAATGGTTCAGTGATCCTCCTTTGCGATCACGTTGTGTAACTTTAGACAACTTAGTCTCCTGCTCCTGGAGTCCTTATCCAATTCCAATTCCAATTAAAATGCTTTATTGGCATGAAAGTTTACAGAGAACCATATTGCCAAAGCTTACATAGCAAAAAGGTACAGTTTTCCAACATTCTGTAGGTGTCAATCGATTTGACATTTGTTGGGTACATACAATATTACTTTTAAACAATATTAATTTTAAACAGTCTTTGTACTTCATTTGGTACGTTCAATATTAATTTTAAACAGTCTTAATTTTAAACAGTCCTCAGGTTGTGACATGTTGTTACATATTTGGCCCCAAGGTATGGTCTGTCTCCTTCTCCTAGGACTAATCTCAATTTTGACAGATCATCCAATTCCTTGAAATCTGGGGTTGTTTGGCTTAGCTTGTTGAATAATATGTTTCTTGATGTGTTGAATTTTTCGCATTTTAGGAGGAAATGCATTTCTGTTTCAACCTCGCCAGCCAGACATTGATCGCATATTCTATTCTCTCTAGGCTGCCAGGATTTCTTGTATCTGCCTTTTTCAATTTCCAGTTGGTGGTCGCTTAGTCTGTACCTGGTGAGGGTCTGTCTCTGTTTTGTGTCTCTGATGGTCGTGAGGTAGTCTGCCAGTTTATATTCTCTTTTTAGGGCCCGGTAACATTCTAATCTGCTTTGGCTTTCGGTTATTTTGTTCCAATGTTCCAGGTAGGTTTCTTTGCATTTTTTAATGATTTGGTTCACTCGGATTGGTGTTTGGGCGGCTGTGTTGGTCTGGGGCTGGTCAGGGTCCGGCTGAGTACTTAGTTTCCGTAGCAGCTGACTCAGGGGACTCTTTTCTGGGTTTAGCTCTTGGGTCTGAAAGGCTTTGAAATGAAGGGTGTCTGGGGAGCTAGATTTGAGGTGATTTAGGAAGTTTAGTGCTCGTTTTTGGATGTTTATTATCAGTGGGTATCTGCCTAGTTCGGCTCTGCATGCATTTGTTGGCGTTTTCCTTTGGGTGCGAAGGATGCTTCGGCAGAATTCTGCATGTAGGGCTTCTATTGTATGTTTTTCCCATTTAGTGTAGCTTTGGTGATTTAGCGGGCCCCATACTTCACTACCGTACAGTGCAATGGGCAGGATTATGCTGTCAAATATTTTGAGCCAGATTTTGATTGGGATTTGGATGTTGTAGAATTTTCTTTTTATTGCATATAGGGCTCTTCGGGCTTTTTCTTTTAGTGCATTCACTGCTATGCTGAAGCTCCCTGATGCTGTAATAGTTAGACCAAGGTAGGTGTAGCTCATAGTGTGTCCTATAGTGATATCACTGAGGGTAAACTGGTATTTGTTTTCCTGACATCTGGGCCTTTTTTGAAAAATCATGATGTTGGTTTTCTTTAGATTTACTGTTAGAGCCCAATTTTGGCAGTATTTGTCGAGTAGGTCTAGTTGTTGCTGTAATCCCTGTTCTGTGGGAGACAGCAGAACCAGGTCGTCCGCATAGAACAGGGATTTCACTTCTCCATCTAGGAGACGGAGACCTGGTGACTCGCTTTGCTCCAGCATGTCTGCTAATTCATTTATGTATATGTTGAACAGGGTCGGGCTCAAATTGCAGCCCTGCCGGACGCCTCTTCTCTGGGTGAAGAAATCGGTGCATTTGTCTCCAATTTTGATCCCGCATTTGTTTTTCAGATACATTGATTTAATAAGGTCATAGACTTTGCCCCCTATTCCACATTGAAGAAGTTTATAATAGAGCCCTTCGTGCCATATAGAGTCAAAGGCTTTCTTGAAGTCGATGAAACAGGCGAATATTTTCCCATTTTTTGTTTGGTGTATATGTTTTTCAATGAGGGTGTGAAGGGTATAGATATGGTCGGCGGTGCGGTGTTTTGGAAGAAAGCCTATTTGTTTTTTTCTGAGGATATTATGTTTGTTAAGAAAATCAAGTAATCTACTATTTAGAATACTGCAGAATAACTTCCCTAGACAACTGTTGACACAGATGCCGCGGTAGTTATTTGGGTCTGATTTGTTTCCGCTTTTATATATGGGGGAGATTAGTCCTTGGCACCAGATATCGGGAAAACAGCCTGAACGTAATATGATGTTGAATAATTTGAGTACCGCACCCTGCATCTCCATATTGCTGAACTTGAGCATTTCATTTTTGATGTTGTCTGGGCCACAGGCTTTCTTTAGGTGGAGAGATTTTGTTTTTGTGGCCATTTCTTTCCATGTGATTGGGGAGTCTAGAGGGTTTTGGTTGTCTTTGATTGTTGCTTCTAATGTGTGGAGTTTTTCTGTGACCTGATGTTGACTTGGGTTTGTTTCGTTTATTGGGATGTCTTTGTAGAGGTTTTCAAAATGTGTTCTCCAGATGTCGCCATCTTGGATTGGTAATGCTTGCAATTGTGTTGTACTCAGGTTATTCCACATTTCCCAGAATTGTTTTGGGTTGGTGGAGTTTTCAATTTCTTCTAGTATTTTGTGGGTATAGTTTTGTGTTTTGTTCCTAATGGTGTGTTTATATCTTTTGAGGGTTTCATTGTATCTAGTACGTAGGTCCGGATTGTTTGGTTGGCGATGCTTTTGGTTTGATATTTTTCTCAGGTCTTTTCTGGCATTTTTGCATTCGTGGTCAAACCATTTCTTATTTTTATTTTGTCTTTTGTGACTCTTCCTCTTCTGTTTCACGAGGTCGGCTTTTACAGCTGCCTCATGAAAGATCATATTTATATCCTCTATGGCCATGTTTACCCCATCTCTGGTGATCTCATATAGATTTTCTTTAAATTTTGAAATTTTACTTGTGAGATCAGGTGAATTTAGTGCTGTGATGAATTTATCTCCACTGTCTGGGGCCCATCTGTATGTCTGGTTTATTTTATGTAGCTTACTGGGTTCCTTTTTTGTGTCTGTAGTTTGGGCAGAAAGTTTAAGGTACACATTTATTTGGTTATGGTCTGAGAGGGGGGATTGCTGCCTGACAGTGAATGCGTTGATATCGCAGGGGTCCAGGTCAGTGATTGTATAATCCACCACACTAGACCCAAGAGTTGAGGAATATGTGAGTCTCCCTAAGGAGTCCCCTCTGAACCTACCGTTAACTATGTACAGGCCTAAGGCTCGGCAGAGTTGCACTACCTCCCTACCGCTTTTATTTATTTCACAATCGAGGTTGTTTCGGTTTGCGATGGCTGGTGTGACATATAGAGGGGTCTGGCCAAACACATGGTTGTTGCCCTGTGGGTCTATGAAGTCAGGTTCACATCCTGTCCTTGCATTTAGGTCCCCACATAGTAGCACCTTTCCTTGGGCCTGGAAATGGCTGATTTCCATGTGGAGAGTGTCAAATATCTCCTCTTCAAAATATGGCGATTCTATTGGAGGTATGTAGATCGCACATAAGTAAACATCGTTTTTTACTATTCCTATATTTTTATCTAATTTTAGCCATACGTGTGATTTTCCCTGTTTTATCGGTGAGATGTGTTTGTTCAGTTCTCCTTTATACCACACCAGGATTCCCCCGGAGGTTCTGCCCTTGCGTGTCTTAATGTTCTTTACTGAAGGCACAATAATTTCATGGTACATTGGGGGACAGTGGGTCGGCATGTCCTTTTGGCACCATGTTTCTGTTAACACAATTATATCAATGTCTTTTATAGCTTTTAGGAATTCAGGGTCTGTACTCTTCATCCCAAAAGTTGAGGAGCGGAGGCCCTGGATATTCCAGCAGCTTATGTGGAAAGAACGCATTTATATAGTTCAATAAAACGAAATAAAATGGACCTATTTTGTGGGATGAGTGTGGAAACACTATTTTCTATAATGCTAAATGATGATTTAGTATAAATTTCATGAGGCATGCACATATATCTATCTAATAGATATCACTCTCCTGATCTTCCGAACGACTGTCTGTCAATTTCTTTACTTTCTTGTACTTTTCCTTAGTCGTTCTTGTAGTGTTGGTTTTCTTTCCCGACCTGCAGACTCTTGCTATGTGTCCCATTTTCCCACATTGCCTGCATACTTTGTCCTTAACCCAGCAGTCCTTCTGATTATGGGTTGTTCTGCCACAGCGATAGCACTTTTCTGCTCCATACGCCATTTCGTTAGCGCTGTATTCCTGTGGTTTCTGTTGTATTTCTGCAGCTCCCCGTGCTGCTGCTTCGTAGGATACTGCCACGCTGAAAGCCTGTTCTAGCGTCAGGTCCTTTTCCGAAAGTAGTCGTTTCTGGGTTCCTTCACTCTGGAGCCCGCAGACAAACTTATCCCGCAAGGTGTCTGCCAGCCCTGCTCCGAACTGGCAGTGCTTCGATAACTTGCGTAGTTCCGTAAGATAGTCAGCATTGTTCTCATCTTTGTGCTGGTTTCTTTTATGGAACTTTAATCTTTCTGCTATCAGCAGCAGTGTAGGGTTTAGGTGTTCCTGTAAGATATTAACAATCTCTTCAAAACTTTTCTCCATTGGTTTATCTGGGGTAATTAAATTCCGCAATAGGCCGTACGTTCTCGCGCCCATCAAATTTAATAATACCGACGCCTTCTTTCCATTGGCCACTGTAGTGTATGTGCCTTTAAGAGCCCCCTGTGTACTGTAATGCCGGTAATGGCCACTCGGGCTATATAAGCCTGTATATTGTGTTGTATCAGTTAGTTCACCTCCAGACTTTGTTCAGTAAACACCTGTGAAACTAACTCCTGCCTTCAGTGTCTCTATTAACACACGAATACAACAGTGGCGACGAATTGGAAACGGACTTACCTGCAATTCGGCAGCACCTCAAGGACATCGATTCCTCAGACGTCCAAAGTCGAAGAAAAGCAAGAAAAAAAAAACTGTGGTTTCACCAGCTAGCCGAGCTGGTGGCAGGTACTGCAATAATCCTTCCTGGGCGGCGGGCTGGGGCTCCATCGGCTGGCTCTGCAGCGAGGCCAAGCAGCGAAGGTGGAGTCAAGCAGAAACAGACGGGGGTGCGCACTTGGGAGACGGCCGGCGCTGCAAAGCAGGTCGGCGTTCGGACCTAGCAGAGGGGGGGAAAAGTCCCAGAGAGTCCGGCGGGAACGAGTCTCCACCTGTAAATAAATTAAAAAATTAAAAAAATACTGCAGAAAACAGCGTTGTCAGCAGCAGCAGCAGTGGCGGGAAAGCGCGGGGAGCGCCATTTTTTTTCTGCAGAAAAGAAAGAAAAGCGCTGGAAGAGCCATTTTTTTCCAGGATGCCTAAGGCTGGGAATATTGATGCTTTCGATAACGATATAGAGGATTGGACCACATATGTGGAAAGAGTGGAGGTATATTGCACAGCAAATGGAATAGAAAATGATAAAAAGGCGTCAGTACTTCTAAATCTAATGGGCGCAAAGACATACGGGCTGTTACGAAACTTAATCACTCCAGCCAAACCAAAGGACAAGAATTTTAAGGAGATTGTTGATACCCTACAGGAGCACTTAAACCCAACACCGCTGCTTATAGCGGAACGATTCAAATTCTTCAAGAGGAATCAGCACAAGAATGAAAGTAACGCTGATTACCTCACCGAATTAAGAAAGCTATCAAAGCACTGCCAATTCGGGGCAGGACTGGCAGATTCTCTTCGAGACAAATTCGTCTGCGGTCTCCTAAGTGAAGAAACACAAAAAAGGCTGCTTTCTGAGGAAGATTTGACACTGGACAAGGCTTTCAGTATGGCTGTATCATACGAAGCAGCCGCAAGAGGAGCTGCAGAGATACAGCAAAAGACACAGGACTTCGGCACCCATGAAATGACACAGGGTTTCGAGAGATGTTATCGCTGCGGCAGATCCACCCATGACCAGAGGGACTGCTGGTTCAAGGACAAAGCATACAGGCAATGCGGAAAGATTGGACACATTGCACGGGTATGCCAATCTGGACAAAAAAAACCCACGGACAGGAAAAAAAAAATCAATAAAGAAAAGTACAGAAAGGTACAAATGATGACGGACAGTAGCTCCGAAGACCAGAAGAGCGATAGCGACTCCGGAAACAAGAGACTAAGCTGTCTCAAATTACATAATGTAATTGCCAAAGAAGATTACCAGACTATTTGGGTTACCCTCACGATAGCAGGGTCCCCAGTTAAAATGGAGCTAGATACAGGATCAGCTCTGACCATCATAAATCGACGGGATTACGAGCGACTATTTCCGCATATACCTTTAAAAGACACATCCATTATCTTGAAAACATATACGGGGCAGAAAGTATACCCCAAAGGAAAAATAAGGGTGCCTGTTGTATACAACGGCAAGGAAATACAGAAGTTGTATTTATATGTTCTACAAGATGGTGCTCCACCGCTGTTGGGACGTGAATGGATCAGGAAGATACGTTTAGACTGGCACTCCATTCAGGCACTGACGGTGACCAGTAAGAAAAAAAATGATGATGACGTCATACCTGAACGATTAAAAGACATCTTGGCCAATGCCAAGGAAGTGTTTCAAGAGAAACTAGGAACCTTGAAAGGCATCACCGCCTCAATAAAAGTGGAAGATGCGGCAATTCCCAAGTTTTTTAAGGCAAGGCCGGTGCCATACGCAATTCGTCCAGCAGTCGAGGCAGAGCTGGAGAATTTGGAAAAGGCAGGCGTATTATCCAAGATAGATTGGAGCGAGTGGGCAACACCCATCGTCCCGGTCATGAAGAAAACGTTGAATAATGATAAATCTGAAGAACAGAGAAAAATTCGCATCTGTGGAGACTTCAAGGTGACTGTAAACCCAGTCCTTCACACAGTACAGTATCCTCTTCCGAGGATAGAAGATATTTTCGCCTCACTATCCGGAGGGAAACGTTTCACCAAAATTGACTTGGCACAGGCATATCTACAGATGGAGGTTGAAGAGGCCTCTAAAAAGTATCTCACGATAAATACACACAAAGGCCTGTACCAGTACAATCGACTGGTTTTCGGAGTAGCATCAGCTCCAGCTATCTGGCAAAGAGCTATGGAGCAAGTCCTCCAAGGGATTCCGGGGACTCAATGCTACCTAGACGACATCCTTGTAACAGGAGAAAACGACAACGAGCACCTTGCCAATTTGGAGCAGGTGCTCACTAGGCTGAAAGAACGGGGCCTACGAGCAAATCGCCCCAAGTGCGAATTTTTCCAGAAACAAATATCATATTGTGGCCACATAATTAATAAGGAAGGATTGCATAAGTCACCTGAAAAAATTGAAGCGGTCATAAAAGCCCCAGCACCTGAAAATGTTTCACAATTAAGGTCGTTCCTGGGATTAATAAATTACTATCATAAATTTTTACCGAACGTATCAACTCTTCTGCACCCTCTTAATGAACTGCTACAAACAGGAGTAATTTGGAAATGGAGCGAAGACTGTAAACGTGCCTTCCATAAATGCAAAGACTTAATCACGTCCAAGGAAGTTTTGGCTCATTACAACCCATCACTGCCAATCAGACTGGCGTGCGATGCATCCCCTTACGGCATAGGAGTGGTATTATCGCATAGATTCCCTGATGGCTCGGAATGGCCGATAGCTTTTGTGTCACGCTCATTGAACTCAGCTGAGCGTAACTATGCCCAAATCGACAGGGAAGCACTCAGCCTGGTATGGGGAGTGAAGAAATTCAACCATTACCTACACGGACAAAAATTTACCTTGTTGACTGACCATCAACCCCTCCTCTCCATATTCAACCCTAAAAAGGGTGTTCCCATTATGACAGCGCAAAGGCTACAGAGGTGGTCCCTTTTTCTAGGGGCACACCAATATGGCATAGAATACAAAGGATCAAAACAGCATGGGAATGCTGACGGTTTATCACGCCTACCGTTGCCAACGGTAGAAGAGGCACTTACAGTAGACCCAGTGGAGATGTTCCACTCTACCATAGTGGAATGTCTACCAGTAACAAATTCTGCCATTGAAAGGGAAACGAGAAATGACCCTACTCTCTCACGGGTCTACGATTTAACAGTGAAGGGATGGCCAGCACATGGCGAACCATTGTTGCCAGCATTCTCGCAAAGAAGAGAACAGCTGTCAGTGTGCCGAGGAACCTTGATGTGTGGATCCAGAGTGGTGATTCCACCCAAACTCCAGGATAGAGTGCTAAAGGAGCTTCACGAGGGGCATCTGGGTGGAGTGAAAATGAAGAACCTAGCCAGGGCATTTGTGTGGTGGCCAGGTATCGATGGAGGCATCGAAGAAATGACCAAGAGCTGCCTAGGATGCCAGAAGGTCCAAAACGCTCCACCACAAGCCCCTCTACATCCATGGGAGTGGCCCTCATCTCCATGGCAAAGGGTACACATCGACTTTGCTGGTCCATTTATGGACTCAATGTTCTTAATCGCGGTTGATGCACACTCCACGTGGCCGGAGGTAATAAAGATGTCCTCCACCACCACGGAAAAAACCATCACAGTATTAAGGACCATATTTGCCAGGAATGGGCTGCCTGAACAGATCTGTTCTGATAATGGACCGCAATTTGTGTCCGAAGAATTCAGGAAGTTCTTAAAAAACAATGGGGTTAAGCACTACACGTCCGCCCCATACCATCCCGCCACCAATGGATTGGCTGAAAGGTTTGTCCAGACCTTCAAGAAGGCCATAAAGGCCATGGGTAATGAAGACATAAAACTTCAGCATAAGGTAGATAACTTCTTGTTTGCATACAGGAATGCAACACATATGGTTACAAACCAAACTCCCGCCATGATGTTCTTCAATAGAAGCCTAAGATGCCGGCTGGATTTGATCAAGCCAAACATCAGAAGGGACGTGGAGAACCGGCAATTTCAAGGCATGAATGAAAGGCCAACTAGAACTTTCCAGATAGGTCAACAAGTTTTGGCCCGGGACTACCGTACCGAGAAATGGCAGCCTGGAACTATTTGCACATGACTTGGACCGCTGATGTATACCGTGGACATTGGAGAAAGCATAATAAGGTGCCATGCTGACCAGATCATAGAGTCATCCGAAAAGGGACAACCTACACCACAACTCTATACGCCTAATGATGAAGTAGAAATACCCATAGTATCTACCTCCGATCCGGTGATACTGGAACCAGATGAACCCGACACTGGCATTCAAGCCGAATCAGCCTTGCCAAAAGAACCTACTACACCACCAGAAACTACTACACCACCGAGGCGTTATCCGGACCAAGTCAGGAAGCCTCCAGAGAGGCTGACTTATAATTGATTAACTGCAGCAATGTGTAGATTATTGTTCTTGTAACATGTAATTAATGATTACTGAAATAAAGAATAGATTTGCCTTTCTAATCTAGGCTTTATTAACTTTAAAAACCCAGTAGCACATCTTTCAACACCAGTCTCCAACAATGACTAGAGAGAACTGAATTTAAGATGGCCACCACAAATCACCTGACATCCACTACCAATGAGTTTACAACATATATCTCAAGGTAGAAACAAACAACCAATTACAATACTTCTTACTAATACAGAGAACAACCACCCCATTCACCAATCACAATACTTCTTATTAAACATAGGAAATAATCACCACAATTACTTAAAATATTATGTACTGGTTGGCTAAAAGGGGAGGAATTGTAGTGTATGTGCCTTTAAGAGCCCCCTGTGTACTGTAATGCCGGTAATGGCCACTCGGGCTATATAAGCCTGTATATTGTGTTGTATCAGTTAGTTCACCTCCAGACTTTGTTCAGTAAACACCTGTGAAACTAACTCCTGCCTTCAGTGTCTCTATTAACACACGAATACAACAGCCACCTCATTGGCATTGCAGTACACTTCAATTCTTTCCACATACGTGGTCCAGTCTTCTACCTCGTTGTCGAAAGCAGTGATACTGCCACTCTTTGGCATCTTGGGTGATTTAAAATGGCGCCTCCCGCGCTTTTTCTTCTTCCCCAATGGAATAAAATGGCGCCTCCCGTGCTTTTCCTTCTTCCCCTTGCTGCCACGCTGCTCCTAGCATTCTACAGGGTAATGGCGGCGACCCGCGGCTTCGGCACGTCTCACTTTTCCTTCCCCGCGTTCTATCCTCTCCATGCTGCCCTGTTCTTGAGCACCGACCGCGCCCTGTGCGCTCCACCCTCTCTCTCTCTCTTCCTCCCGACGACGCTGCACGGCCCCTTTGCAGAGCCGCTCGATCGAGCCCGAGCCCGCCGCAGTCCGGAAGGGTCAGCGCACTACCTGCTACCAGCACGACTTGCTGGAACACCTCGACTGGGGAGCCAGGCCCAGCTCTCCACAGCCTCCCCTGCAACTCTCCGGTGGATCCCTGGGTGGTTGCCCGCGGTCGACGCCCGCCGTTCTGACTTCGACCTCCAAGAAGCTTCTCTTCAGGGAAAAGATCCCCGTGAGGTGATGCAGTACTGCAGGTGAGTTCAAACCTGCCCGTCGCCAGTGTAGTGTCCGAGGATCAATAATACTCAGACTGCAGGAGAACAATAAAACAGGTATTTACTGAACAGAGAGTAATTCAAGACTGAAGTACAGAAGCCTGCTATGGCTTTATATACAGGGGTGGTCACTGCCGGTACTGCAGTATAGAATCAGTTCTTCTTGTAGTGTATGTAACCGTTCCACCTTTAAGAGAACTATTTTAAGGGTTGCACTACTTTATCTTGGCTGCTGTATACTGTAATACCGGTGGTGACCACACCGGTATATAAGTGCTGTGTAATGATTTATTGGCCAGTTCCGCCCTGACCTTCGACTAGTAAAGACCTGTTAAATTTTACTCTTGTGGTCTGTGTAGTAATTCTCAATATAACACACAGACTTAACAGTGGCGACGAGTACGATCTTACCCTGCGGCAGAGATACATCCAAGGCAGTTTAACGGGCGTCGAGAAGAGGCATCCGCCCTCATCATTCTGCTGAGAAAAGACTCGGGTCTGCAGAGCAAAGGAAGAATTCTGACACGAAGCCTTCCATCAGCAACAGGCAGTGATCATCCCTTCTATCACGGTGGTGGGTAAGCCGATCAGCAACGAGCAGCAAGTCGGCCACGTTGACTGTGAGTAGGGGAGAAAATTTAAAAAAAACGGAGGATATAAGGGCGGCGAACTCGACCACGGCCGGGGAAAAGAGCCGGACAGAAGTCAGGGCCAGAGGCGCTGAGACTGGGGCAGCGTAAGGCACGGAAGCCGCGGTGAATGCAAACGCAGCCGGTGTGAGAGACCAGGCTACAAGCGGGCTGGGAGACGCAACAGCGTCGAGAGAGAGCTCGACCGCGACCGGTGAAAAAGGCCGGGCAGCTACCGAGACCGCGAGGCGCAGTGACCGGGACGGCGTAAGGCGCGGGAGAAAATAGCGGGCTGGGAGACGCAACAGCGTCGAGAGAGAGCTCGACCGCGACCGGTGAAAAAGGCCGGGCAGCTACCGAGGCCGCGAGGCGCAGCGACCGGGACAGCGTAAGCGCGGGAGAAAATAAAAAAACCGCGGAGAACTCAGCCGCAGCCGGGGGGAAAGGACCGGACTGCAAGAGGGGCTGGGAGGCACGATTTCAAAACCGCTGGGGAGGGCGAACGCAGCAATACGGCAATCGCCATTACAGCCAGCGGGGGAGAAAGGCAAACGCGGGAAGCCGCCATTTTCGTAGGCGGGGGAAGAAGACGAGCGCGGGAAACCGCCATTTTGAAAAAAAAAGAAAAGAAAAATTTCTTTTTGTCTCTCAAGAAGATTGCGAGGATGCCTAAGCGTGGTAACATCAACGATTTCGATCCCGATGTTGAAGATTGGGCCATGTATGTAGAACGCATAGAGATATATTGTAAGGCAAATAAAATATCAAATGAAGATAAAGCACTAACCTTACTAAACTCAATGGGTGCGAAGACATAAGGGCTATTGAAGCATCTTCTATCACCAGCTAAACCGGCGGATCAGACTTTCGCTAATATTGTTGCTGTCCTGAAAAATCATTTGAACCCCACACCGCTGATGTTAGCGGAACGATTTAAATTTTATGCGAGAACGCAACTGAAAGAGGAAAGCAATGCGGAGTACTTAATTGAACTGCGTAAGCTAGCGAAATACTGTCAGTTTGGGGAAAGACTGACAGAGGCACTGAGAGACAAATTCGTGTGTGGATTGTCGAAAGAAGGAACACAAAAGCGGTTGCTTGAAGAGAATGACCTTACACTTGATAAGGCTGTCACTATTGCAGCATCGCACGAAGCCGCAGCGAGAGGCACTGCGGAAATGCAGCTGAAGGCAGCGGTACTCAGCGTAGATCAAATGGCTTTGGGTACAACGAAATGTTATCGTTGTGGAAAGACAACACACGATCAGAACCAATGCTGGTTTAAAAACCAGGAATGTAGAAAATGTGGCAAGCTTGGTCACATAGCTAAAGCATGCCGGTCAGGAAAGAAGACCAGCAACAAAAAGTCACCGCAGGAAAAGTGCAGAAAGGTACATAAGGTGGCTGAGAAGAGTTCGGATGAACAGAATTCGGATTCAGACTCCAACAGCAAGGAACTGGGTAGTCTGAGAATTCACAATGTGAGTAAGGAAGCTGACCGACAAACTATCTGGGTCACACTTCAGATAGCAGGAGTCCAGGTGAAGATGGAATTGGACACCGGATCGGTGTTGACGGTCATGAATAAGCAAGTTTACAAAAGGTTATTCACACATATTCCCCTACGGGATACGGACATAGTATTAAAGACATACACGGGGCAAAGAGTATACCCCATCGGAAAGATAAAAGTCAAGGTGAGACACAAGGGCAAAGAACACCAAGGAATGGACTTATATGTACTACCTGAGGGAGGTCCACCACTTCTGGGACGGGAGTGGATCAGGAAAATAAATATGGACTGGCACTCCCTAAAAGCAATAACGGTAGATTCCGGAAAGAAAAAAAATGTCAAACCTGCACGATTGTCCAGAATATTGGATGAGGGCATATGCAGCAGTGACAGGGACAAAGCAGAGAGTGAGAACTCGGTGAAGACAATCAGCTCAGACTCTGGAACTGATGATGGTAAGACCAGCCCATGTGCCAAAGACAAGTCTAAAATGGACTCGCAGACTAATGATGGAAAAACGAAGGAGTGCATAAATGCTTCAGAAGAGAACAAAGTATCAGAACAGAATTCCACGGAACAACAACAACATAGTTTGACAGAGAATTCTGAGTCTGTCCAGTCTACAGACATGCACATTTCTGAGGAACACCGGGCTCGAACTCAACTCAATCTCAAACTACAACAGCAATTAGAACAAATGATTCGCCGTTTTGAGCAAGAGATGAATGCAACGAAAAAGTTCTTTGACACAGAGTGGGAGGTTCTGGAAAGACAGCAGAAGCAGCTGATTGAGAAAATGGAACAGGAACACACAAACCGTCTGCGCGATGAGGCCAAACGAATTAAAGCTGAGCAAGAAAGGGAATATGTCAAATTCATCGATCAGTTGAAAGCTAAGAAGAAAGAGCACCCTTTTGTGAGCAGTGTCAGCAGTAATAAGCCACTCAGGGGATTGGTGGCAGAGGCAAAAGCTGAAGTGATGGAGGAAATAGAAGACAATAGAGAAGAAGCAGAAGATGATGACTCATCTGAACCATTATCACCCCTACCAGAAGACAATAGAGAAGAAGCAGAAGATGATGACTCATCTGAACCATTATCACCCCTACCAGGTCACGCACGTGGTCCCTCTGAACTGAGCCAAATCAGTCTGGAAGTAGAAAAACTTCCCAAGGTACTCGAGCCTTTAGAAGTCAGCAATGCTGGTTCTGAAGTTACGAAAGTTCAAGCTGTTAAGTCCAGTGAAGGACTATTAGATGAGTCACCCCAGCAACGAGAACCTACTACACCACCGAGAACTACTACACCACCGAGGCGTTATCCGGACCGAGTCAGGAAGCGCAGGAGGCGTCTCCGCAGAGACTGAATCTGTGAACTGTTTTTACATGAAGTTGTGTATATATGTTATGATGTTATGTTTAATGGGGAATATATATACTGTTAAGCTAAAAAGGGAGGATTGTAGTGTATGTAACCGTTCCACCTTTAAGAGAACTATTTTAGTAACCGTTCCACCTTTAAGAGAACTATTTTAAGAGTTGCACTACTTTATCTTGGCTGCTGTATACTGTAATACCGGCGGTGACCACACCGGTATATAAGTGCTGTGTAATGATTTATTGGGCAGTTCCGCCCTGACCTTCGACTAGTAAAGACCTGTTAAATTTTACTCTTGTGGTCTGTGTATTAATTCTCAATATAACACACAGACTTAACACTTCTCTTAAAGGCACATACACAACACTCACCACCAGAACAATCTAACACAAACACACATACAGGCTCTCATGAAAACACATCAGACTTACCTGTGCTGAGAAGATCCACACGTGAAGTAAAAAAGCCCGATATAGTTTTCTTTGTACTCAAAGATTAAGTCTAATAAAAGAATGAAAAGCTTAGAGTTCATAAAGTAAAGCTTTGAAAATGTGTTGACTGTTGTGAAGATGTTTATGTCGTTATGATTGATTGATATTGATTTTGTTTAACCTCTAAGGAAGGGGGATGTAATGATCAGTAACATGTCATTCTAGAATGGTACACTAGGTGGAGCTGTATGTTTAGTAGTGGGCTACCCACAAGGCAGTAGTCAAGATGGATGCCTGTACACGAGTCCACATGGCTGAATAAATGACTAGCTCAAGCTAGCTGTTCATAATGAAAACGTCTATTTATTTATGAACATAATAACACTGCCCTGGGAGTGTTTGATGGGGACAGTGTAGAGGGAGCTTTACTCTGTATCTAACCCGTGCTGTACCTGCCCTGGGAGTGTTTGATGGGACAGTGTAGAGGGAGCGTTACTCTGTATCTAACCCGTGCTGTACCTGCCCTGGGAGTGTTTGATGGGACAGTGTAGAGGGAGCTTTACTCTGTATCTAACCCGTGCTGTACCTGCCCTGGGAGTGTTTGATGGGACAGTGTAGAGGGAGCTTTACTCTGTATCTAACCCGTGCTGTACCTGCCCTGGGAGTGTTTGATGGGACAGTGTAGAGGGAGCTTTACTCTGTACCTAACCCCGTGCTGTACCTGCCCTGGGAGTGTTTGATGGGACAGTGTAGAGGGAGCTTTACTCTGTATCTAACCCCGTGCTGTACCTGCCCTGGGAGTGTTTGATGGGACAGTGTAGAGGGAGCTTTACTCTGTATCTAACCCGTGCTGTACCTGCCCTGGGAGTGTTTGATGGGACAGTGTAGAGGGAGCTTTACTCTGTATCTAACCCGTGCTGTACCTGCCCTGGGAGTGTTTGATGGGACAGTGTAGAGGGAGCTTTACTCTGTATCTAACCCCGTGCTGTACCTGCCCTGGGAGTGTTTGATGGGACAGTGTAGAGGGAGCTTTACTCTGTATCTAACCCCGTGCTGTACCTGCCCTGGGAGTGTTTGATGGGACAGTGTAGAGGGAGCTTTACTCTGTATCTAACCCGTGCTGTACCTGCCCTGGGAGTGTTTGATGGGACAGTGTAGAGGGAGCTTTACTCTGTATCTAACCCATGCTGTACCTGCCCTGGGAGTGTTTGATGGGACAGTGTAGAGGGAGCTTTACTCTGTATCTAACCCATGCTGTACCTGCCCTGGGAGTGTTTGATGGGACAGTGTAGAGGGAGCTTTACTCTGTATCTAACCCCGTGCTGTACCTGCCCTGGGAGTGTTTGATGGGACAGTGTAGAGGGAGCTTTACTCTGTATCTAACCCGTGCTGTACCTGCCCTGGGAGTGTTTGATGGGACAGTGTAGAGGGAGCTTTACTCTGTATCTAACACGTGCTGTACCTGCCCTGGGAGTGTTTGATGGGACAGTGCAGAGGGAGCTTTACTCTGTATCGAACCCATGTTGTACCTGCCCTGGGAGTGTTTGATGGGACAGTGTAGAGGGAGCTTTACTCTGTATCTAACCCATGCTGTACTTGCCCTGGGAGTGTTTGATGGGACAGTGTAGAGGGAGCTTTACTCTGTATCTAACCCATGCTGTACCTGCCCTGGGAGTGTTTGATGGGACAGTGTAGAGGGAGCTTTACTCTGTATCTAACCCGTGCTGTACCTGCCCTGGGAGTGTTTGATGGGACAGTGTAGAGGGAGCTTTACTCTGTATCTAACACGTGCTGTACCTGCCCTGGGAGTGTTTGATGGGACAGTGTAGAGAGAGCTTTACTCTGTATCTAACACGTGCTGTACCTGCCCTGGGAGTGTTTGATGGGACAGTGTAGAGGGAGCTTTACTCTGTATCTAACCCATGCTGTACTTGCCCTGGGAGTGTTTGATGGGACAGTGTAGAGGGAGCTTTACTCTGTATCTAACCCATGCTGTACTTGCCCTGGGAGTGTTTGATGGGACAGTGTAGAGGGAGCTTTACTCTGTATCTAACCCATGCTGTACTTGCCCTGGGAGTGTTTGATGGGACAGTGTAGAGGGAGCTTTACTCTGTATCTAACCCATGCTGTACTTGCCCTGGGAGTGTTTGATGGGACAGTGTAGAGGGAGCATTACTCTGTATCTAACCCATGCTGTACCTGCCCTGGGAGTGTTTGATGGGACAGTGTAGAGGGAGCTTTACTCTGTATCTAACCCGTGCTGTACTTGCCCTGGGAGTGTTTGATGGGACAGTGTAGAGGGAGCATTACTCTGTATCTAACCCGTGCTGTACCTGCCCTGGGAGTGTTTGATGGGACAGTGTAGAGGGAGCTTTACTCTGTATCTAACCCGTGCTGTACCTGCCCTGGGAGTGTTTGATGGGACAGTGTAGAGGGAGCTTTACTCTGTATCTAACACGTGCTGTACCTGCCCTGGGAGTGTTTGATGGGACAGTGTAGAGGGAGCTTTACTCTGTATCTAACCCGTGCTGTACCTGCCCTGGGATTGTTTGATGGGACAGTGTAGAGGGAGCTTTATTCTGTATCTAACCCGTGCTGTACCTGCCCTGGGAGTGTTTGATGGGACAGTGTAGAGGGAGCTTTACTCTGTATCTAACCCGTGCTGTACCTGCCCTGGGAGTGTTTGATGGGACAGTGTAGAGGGAGCTTTACTCTGTATCTAACCCGTGCTGTACCTGCCCTGGGAGTGTTTGATGGGACAGTGTAGAGGGAGCTTTACTCTGTATCTAACCCGTGCTGTACCTGCCCTGGGAGTGTTTGATGGGACAGTGTAGAGGGAGCTTTACTCTGTATCTAACCCGTGCTGTACCTGCCCTGGGGGTGTTTGATGGGACAGTGTAGAGGGAGCTTTACTCTGTATCTAACCTGTGCTGTACCTGCCCTGGGAGTGTTTGATGGGGACAGTGTAGAGGGAGCTTTACTCTGTATCTAACCCGTGCTGTACCTGCCCTGGGAGTGTTTGATGGGACAGTGTAGAGGGAGCTTTACTCTGTATCTAACCCGTGCTGTACCTGCCCTGGGAGTGTTTGATGGGGACAGTGTAGAGGGAGCTTTACTCTGTATCTAACCCGTGCTGTACCTGCCCTGGGAGTGTTTGATGGGGACAGTGTAGAGGGAGCTTTACTCTGTATCTAACCCGTGCTGTACCTGCCCTGGGAGTGTTTGATGGGACAGTGTAGAGGGAGCTTTACTCTGTATCTAACCCGTGCTGTACCTGCCCTGGGGGTGTTTGATGGGACAGTGTAGAGGGAGCTTTACTCTGTATCTAACCTGTGCTGTACCTGCCCTGGGAGTGTTTGATGGGGACAGTGTAGAGGGAGCTTTACTCTGTATCTAACCCGTGCTGTACCTGCCCTGGGAGTGTTTGATATGGGACAGTGTAGAGGGAGCTTTACTCTGTATCTAACCTGTGCTGTACCTGCCCTGGGAGTGTTTGATGGGACAGTGTAGAGGGAGCTTTACTCTGGTATCTAACCCGTGCTGTACCTGCCCTGGGAGTGTTTGATGGGACAGTGTAGAGGGAGCTTTACTCTGTATCTAACCCGTGCTGTACCTGCCTGGGAGTGTTTGATGGGGACAGTGTAGAGGGAGCTTTACTCTGTATCTAACCCGTGCTGTACCTGCCCTGGGAGTGTTTGATGGGACAGTGTAGAGGGAGCTTTACTCTGTATCTAACCCGTGCTGTACCTGCCCTGGGAGTGTTTGATGGGGACAGTGTAGAGGGAGCTTTACTCTGTATCTAACCCGTGCTGTACCTGCCCTGGGAGTGTTTGATGGGACAGTGTAGAGGGAGCTTTACTCTGTATCTAACCCGTGCTGTACCTGCCCTGGGAGTGTTTGATGGGACAGTGTAGAGGGAGCTTTACTCTGTATCTAACCCGTGCTGTACCTGCCCTGGGAGTGTTTGATGGGACAGTGTAGAGGGAGCTTTACTCTGTATCTAACCCGTGCTGTACCTGCCCTGGGAGTGTTTGATGGGACAGTGTAGAGGGAGCTTTACTCTGTATCTAACCCGTGCTGTACCTGCCCTGGGAGTGTTTGATGGGACAGTGTAGAGGGAGCTTTACTCTGTATCTAACCCGTGCTGTACCTGCCCTGGGAGTGTTTGATGGGACAGTGTAGAGGGAGCTTTACTCTGTATCTAACCCGTGCTGTACCTGCCCTGGGAGTGTTTGATGGGACAGTGTAGAGGGAGCTTTACTCTGTATCTAACCCCGTGCTGTACCTGCCCTGGGAGTGTTTGATGGGACAGTGTAGAGGGAGCTTTACTCTGTATCTAACCCGTGCTGTACCTGCCCTGGGAGTGTTTGATGGGACAGTGTAGAGGGAGCTTTACTCTGTATCTAACCCGTGCTGTACCTGCCCTGGGAGTGTTTGATGGGACAGTGTAGAGGGAGCTTTACTCTGTATCTAACCCGTGCTGTACCTGCCCTGGGAGTGTTTGATGGGACAGTGTAGAGGGAGCTTTACTCTGTATCTAACACGTGCTGTACCTGCCCTGGGAGTGTTTGATGGGACAGTGTAGAGGGAGCTTTACTCTGTATCTAACCAATGTTGTACCTGCCCTGGGAGTGTTTGATGGGACAGTGTAGAGGGAGCTTTACTCTGTATCTAACCCATGCTGTACTTGCCCTGGGAGTGTTTGATGGGACAGTGTAGAGGGAGCTTTACTCTGTATCTAACCCATGCTGTACCTGCCCTGGGAGTGTTTGATGGGACAGTGTAGAGGGAGCTTTACTCTGTATCTAACCCGTGCTGTACCTGCCCTGGGAGTGTTTGATGGGACAGTGTAGAGGGAGCTTTACTCTGTATCTAACACGTGCTGTACCTGCCCTGGGAGTGTTTGATGGGACAGTGTAGAGAGAGCTTTACTCTGTATCTAACCCGTGCTGTACCTGCCCTGGGAGTGTTTGATGGGACAGTGTAGAGGGAGCTTTACTCTGTATCTAACCGTGCTGTACCTGCCCTGGGAGTGTTTGATGGGACAGTGTAGAGGGAGCTTTACTCTGTATCTAACCCGTGCTGTACCTGCCCTGGGAGTGTTTGATGGGACAGTGTAGAGGGAGCTTTACTCTGTATCTAACCCGTGCTGTACCTGCCCTGGGAGTGTTTGATGGGACAGTGTAGAGGGAGCTTTACTCTGTATCTAACCCCGTGCTGTACCTGCCCTGGGAGTGTTTGATGGGACAGTGTAGAGGGAGCTTTACTCTGTATCTAACCCGTGCTGTACCTGCCCTGGGAGTGTTTGATGGGACAGTGTAGAGGGAGCTTTACTCTGTATCTAACCCATGCTGTACCTGCCCTGGGAGTGTTTGATGGGACAGTGTAGAGGGAGCTTTACTCTGTATCTAACCCATGCTGTACCTGCCCTGGGAGTGTTTGATGGGACAGTGTAGAGGGAGCTTTACTCTGTATCTAACCCCGTGCTGTACCTGCCCTGGGAGTGTTTGATGGGACAGTGTAGAGGGAGCTTTACTCTGTATCTAACCCGTGCTGTACCTGCCCTGGGAGTGTTTGATGGGACAGTGTAGAGGGAGCTTTACTCTGTATCTAACACGTGCTGTACCTGCCCTGGGAGTGTTTGATGGGACAGTGTAGAGGGAGCTTTACTCTGTATCTAACCCATGTTGTACCTGCCCTGGGAGTGTTTGATGGGACAGTGTAGAGGGAGCTTTACTCTGTATCTAACCCATGCTGTACTTGCCCTGGGAGTGTTTGATGGGACAGTGTAGAGGGAGCTTTACTCTGTATCTAACCCATGCTGTACCTGCCCTGGGAGTGTTTGATGGGACAGTGTAGAGGGAGCTTTACTCTGTATCTAACCCGTGCTGTACCTGCCCTGGGAGTGTTTGATGGGACAGTGTAGAGGGAGCTTTACTCTGTATCTAACACGTGCTGTACCTGCCCTGGGAGTGTTTGATGGGACAGTGTAGAGAGAGCTTTACTCTGTATCTAACACGTGCTGTACCTGCCCTGGGAGTGTTTGATGGGACAGTGTAGAGGGAGCTTTACTCTGTATCTAACCCATGCTGTACTTGCCCTGGGAGTGTTTGATGGGACAGTGTAGAGGGAGCTTTACTCTGTATCTAACCCATGCTGTACTTGCCCTGGGAGTGTTTGATGGGACAGTGTAGAGGGAGCTTTACTCTGTATCTAACCCATGCTGTACTTGCCCTGGGAGTGTTTGATGGGGACAGTGTAGAGGGAGCTTTACTCTGTATCTAACCCGTGCTGTACCTGCCCTGGGAGTGTTTGATGGGACAGTGTAGAGGGAGCTTTACTCTGTATCTAACCCGTGCTGTACCTGCCCTGGGAGTGTTTGATGGGGACAGTGTAGAGGGAGCTTTACTCTGTATCTAACCCGTGCTGTACCTGCCCTGGGAGTGTTTGATGGGACAGTGTAGAGGGAGCTTTACTCTGTATCTAACCCGTGCTGTACCTGCCCTGGGGGTGTTTGATGGGACAGTGTAGAGGGAGCTTTACTCTGTATCTAACCTGTGCTGTACCTGCCCTGGGAGTGTTTGATGGGGACAGTGTAGAGGGAGCTTTACTCTGTATCTAACCCGTGCTGTACCTGCCCTGGGAGTGTTTGATGGGACAGTGTAGAGGGAGCTTTACTCTGTATCTAACCCGTGCTGTACCTGCCCTGGGAGTGTTTGATGGGGACAGTGTAGAGGGAGCTTTACTCTGTATCTAACCCGTGCTGTACCTGCCCTGGGAGTGTTTGATGGGACAGTGTAGAGGGAGCTTTACTCTGTATCTAACCCGTGCTGTACCTGCCCTGGGGGTGTTTGATGGGACAGTGCAGAGGGAGCTTTACTCTGTATCTAACCTGTGCTGTACCTGCCCTGGGAGTGTTTGATGGGACAGTGTAGAGGGAGCTTTACTCTGTATCTAACCTGTGCTGTACCTGCCCTGGGAGTGTTTGATTGGGCAGTGTAGAGGGAGCTTTACTCTGTATCTAACCCGTGCTGTACCTGCCCTGGGAGTGTTTGATGGGGACAGTGTAGAGGGAGCTTTACTCTGTATCTAACCCGTGCTGTACCTGCCCTGGGAGCGTTTGATGGGACAGTGTAGAGGGAGCTTTACTCTGTATCTAACCCGTGCTGTACCTGCCCTGGGAGTGTTTGATGGGACAGTGTAGAGGGAGCTTTACTCTGTATCTAACCCGTGCTGTACCTGCCCTGGGAGTGTTTGATGGGACAGTGTAGAGGGAGCTTTACTCTGTATCTAACCCCGTGCTGTACCTGCCCTGGGAGTGCTTGATGGGACAGTGTAGAGGGAGCTTTACTCTGTATCTAACCCCGTGCTGTACCTGCCCTGGGAGTGTTTGATGGGACAGTGTAGAGGGAGCTTTACTCTGTATCTAACCCGTGCTGTACCTGCCCTGGGAGTGTTTGATGGGACAGTGTAGAGGGAGCTTTACTCTGTATCTAACCCATGCTGTACCTGCCCTGGGAGTGTTTGATGGGACAGTGTAGAGGGAGCTTTACTCTGTATCTAACCCATGCTGTACCTGCCCTGGGAGTGTTTGATGGGACAGTGTAGAGGGAGCTTTACTCTGTATCTAACCCCGTGCTGTACCTGCCCTGGGAGTGTTTGATGGGACAGTGTAGAGGGAGCTTTACTCTGTATCTAACCCGTGCTGTACCTGCCCTGGGAGTGTTTGATGGGACAGTGTAGAGGGAGCTTTACTCTGTATCTAACACGTGCTGTACCTGCCCTGGGAGTGTTTGATGGGACAGTGTAGAGGGAGCTTTACTCTGTATCTAACCCATGTTGTACCTGCCCTGGGAGTGTTTGATGGGACAGTGTAGAGGGAGCTTTACTCTGTATCTAACCCATGCTGTACTTGCCCTGGGAGTGTTTGATGGGACAGTGTAGAGGGAGCTTTACTCTGTATCTAACCCATGCTGTACCTGCCCTGGGAGTGTTTGATGGGACAGTGTAGAGGGAGCTTTACTCTGTATCTAACCCGTGCTGTACCTGCCCTGGGAGTGTTTGATGGGACAGTGTAGAGGGAGCTTTACTCTGTATCTAACACGTGCTGTACCTGCCCTGGGAGTGTTTGATGGGACAGTGTAGAGAGAGCTTTACTCTGTATCTAACACGTGCTGTACCTGCCCTGGGAGTGTTTGATGGGACAGTGTAGAGGGAGCTTTACTCTGTATCTAACCCATGCTGTACTTGCCCTGGGAGTGTTTGATGGGACAGTGTAGAGGGAGCTTTACTCTGTATCTAACCCATGCTGTACTTGCCCTGGGAGTGTTTGATGGGACAGTGTAGAGGGAGCTTTACTCTGTATCTAACCCATGCTGTACTTGCCCTGGGAGTGTTTGATGGGACAGTGTAGAGGGAGCTTTACTCTGTATCTAACCCATGCTGTACTTGCCCTGGGAGTGTTTGATGGGACAGTGTAGAGGGAGCATTACTCTGTATCTAACCCATGCTGTACCTGCCCTGGGAGTGTTTGATGGGACAGTGTAGAGGGAGCTTTACTCTGTATCTAACCCATGCTGTACTTGCCCTGGGAGTGTTTGATGGGACAGTGTAGAGGGAGCATTACTCTGTATCTAACCCGTGCTGTACCTGCCCTGGGAGTGTTTGATGGGACAGTGTAGAGGGAGCTTTACTCTGTATCTAACCCGTGCTGTACCTGCCCTGGGAGTGTTTGATGGGACAGTGTAGAGGGAGCTTTACTCTGTATCTAACACGTGCTGTACCTGCCCTGGGAGTGTTTGATGGGACAGTGTAGAGGGAGCTTTACTCTGTATCTAACCCGTGCTGTACCTGCCCTGGGATTGTTTGATGGGACAGTGTAGAGGGAGCTTTATTCTGTATCTAACCCGTGCTGTACCTGCCCTGGGAGTGTTTGATGGGACAGTGTAGAGGGAGCTTTACTCTGTATCTAACCCGTGCTGTACCTGCCCTGGGAGTGTTTGATGGGACAGTGTAGAGGGAGCTTTACTCTGTATCTAACCCGTGCTGTACCTGCCCTGGGAGTGTTTGATGGGACAGTGTAGAGGGAGCTTTACTCTGTATCTAACCCGTGCTGTACCTGCCCTGGGAGTGTTTGATGGGACAGTGTAGAGGGAGCTTTACTCTGTATCTAACCCGTGCTGTACCTGCCCTGGGGGTGTTTGATGGGACAGTGTAGAGGGAGCTTTACTCTGTATCTAACCTGTGCTGTACCTGCCCTGGGAGTGTTTGATGGGGACAGTGTAGAGGGAGCTTTACTCTGTATCTAACCCGTGCTGTACCTGCCCTGGGAGTGTTTGATGGGACAGTGTAGAGGGAGCTTTACTCTGTATCTAACCCGTGCTGTACCTGCCCTGGGAGTGTTTGATGGGGACAGTGTAGAGGGAGCTTTACTCTGTATCTAACCCGTGCTGTACCTGCCCTGGGAGTGTTTGATGGGACAGTGTAGAGGGAGCTTTACTCTGTATCTAACCCGTGCTGTACCTGCCCTGGGGGTGTTTGATGGGACAGTGTAGAGGGAGCTTTACTCTGTATCTAACCTGTGCTGTACCTGCCCTGGGAGTGTTTGATGGGGACAGTGTAGAGGGAGCTTTACTCTGTATCTAACCCGTGCTGTACCTGCCCTGGGAGTGTTTGATGGGACAGTGTAGAGGGAGCTTTACTCTGTATCTAACCTGTGCTGTACCTGCCCTGGGAGTGTTTGATTGGGCAGTGTAGAGGGAGCTTTACTCTGTATCTAACCCGTGCTGTACCTGCCCTGGGAGTGTTTGATGGGACAGTGTAGAGGGAGCTTTACTCTGTATCTAACACGTGCTGTACTTGCCCTGGGAGTGTTTGATGGGACAGTGTAGAGGGAGCTTTACTCTGTATCTAACCCGTGCTGTACCTGCCCTGGGAGTGTTTGATGGGACAGTGTAGAGTGCGCTTTACTCTGTATCTAACCCGTGCTGTACTTGCCCTGGGAGTGTTTGATGGGACAGTGTAGAGGGAGCTTTACTCTGTATCTAACCCATGCTGTACCTGCCCTGGGAGTGTTTGATGGGACAGTGTAGAGGGAGCTTTACTCTGTATCTAACCCATGCTGTACCTGCCCTGGGAGTGTTTGATGGGACAGTGTAGAGGGAGCTTTACTCTGTATCTAACCCCGTGCTGTACCTGCCCTGGGAGTGTTTGATGGGACAGTGTAGAGGGAGCTTTACTCTGTATCTAACCCGTGCTGTACCTGCCCTGGGAGTGTTTGATGGGACAGTGTAGAGGGAGCTTTACTCTGTATCTAACCCGTGCTGTACCTGCCCTGGGAGTGTTTGATGGGACAGTTGGTGTGTTTACACGCTGTGTTGTAATGTCTGCAGTAACTCCCTTCAGTTTGCGGTGTAATGAGGGGGTTGTTCTTGGGCACATTCCCAGAAAGATCTCTCAGCGTGTCACTAACCTGTGACTGAGTTGTTCCAGGCAGCAAACGTCAGCCAATAATCTTCAGTCTGTCAACCCTTGAGGAGGTCGGAGAGTGGGGGGTTGATGGCCGAGGGCTGCTCGTTTCACTGCTTTCTCTAATCTGTCTGTTCTTATCTGCTGCTCAAAATAGACAGGCATTTCTCTGACGGTTCCTGCAGTCTGGCCGGGGCACAAGGATAAATTCTCCCCTGACTGTGACTCACGAGCAGTAAACAACTGGTACCAGCAACCTCCCCCTCCTCCCTTTCCCCCCGCCGCACCCTCTACGTCTCTTTCCTCCCCTCCCCCCCTCCTCCCCTCCCTTCCCCTCCTTGAGTGTCAGCTGTGTCTCAGTAAGTAGCACTCTCGCCTCTGAGTCTTGTGGGTTCAAGTCCCACTCCAAAGACTTGAGCACAAAAATCTAGGCTGACACTCAGTGCAGTAGTGAAGGAGCGCTGCACTGTCGGAGGGTCAGTTCTGAGGGAGTGCTGCACTGTCGGAGGGACAGTACTGAGGGAGGGCTGCACTGTCGGAGGGGGAGTACTGAGGGAGCGCTGCACTGTCGGAGGGACAGTACTGAGGGAGGGCTGCACTGTCGGAGGGGCAGTACTGAAGGAGCGCTGCACTGTCGGAGGGACAGTACTGAGGGAGGGCTGCACTGTCGGAGGGGCAGTACTGAGGGAGTGCTGCACTGTCGGAGGGGCAGTACTGAAGGAGCGCTGCACTGTCGGAGGGGCAGTACTGAGGGAGCGCTGCACTGTCGGAGGGACAGTACTGAGGGAGGGCTGCACTGTCGGAGGGGCAGTACTGAGGGAGTGCTGCACTGTCGGAGGGGCAGTACTGAAGGAGCGCTGCACTGTCGGAGGGGGAGTACTGAAGGACCGCGGCACTGTCGGAGGGTCAGTTCTGAGGGAGTGCTGCACTGTCAGAGGGGCAGTACTGAGGGAGTGCTGCACTGTCGGGGGGCAGTACTGAGGGAGCGCTGCACTGTCAGAGGGGCAGTACTGAGGGAGTGCTGCACTGTCGGAGGGGCAGTACTGAAGGAGCGCTGCACTGTCGGAGGGGCAGTACTGAGGGAGCGCTGCACTGTCGGAGGGACAGTACTGAGGGAGGGCTGCACTGTCGGAGGGGCAGTACTGAGGGAGTGCTGCACTGTCGGAGGGGCAGTACTGAAGGAGCGCTGCACTGTCGGAGGGTCAGTTCTGAGGGAGCGCTGCACTGTCGGAGGATCAGTACTGGAGGAGCGCTGCACTGTCAGAGGGGCAGTACAGAGGGAGCGCTGCACTGTCGGAGGGGCAGTACTG
Source organism: Somniosus microcephalus (assembly GCF_052327205.1). NCBI lineage: Eukaryota > Metazoa > Chordata > Chondrichthyes > Squaliformes > Somniosidae > Somniosus > Somniosus microcephalus. The sequence goes on along the minus strand of NC_140995.1, from coordinate 249,845,422 downwards.
AGGGAGCGCCGCACTGTCGGAGGGTCAGTACTGAAGGAGCGCTGCACTGTCGGAGAGGCAGTACTGAGGGAACGCTGCACTGTCGGAGGGGCAGTACTGAGGGAGTGCTGCACTGTCGGAGAGGCAGTACTGAGGGAACACTGCACTGTCGGAGAGGCAGTACTGAGGGAGTGCTGCACTGTCAGAGGGGCAGTACTGAGGGAGTGCTGCACTGTCGGAGGGGCAGTACTGTAGGAGCGCTGCACTGTCGGAGAGGCAGCACTGAAGGAGCGCTGCACTGTCGGAGGGGCAGTACTGAGGGAGTGCTGCACTGTCGGAGGGGCGGTACTGAGGGAGTGCTACACTGTCGGAGGGGCAGTACTGAGGGAGTGCTGCACTGTCGGAGGGGCGGTACTGAAGGAGCACTGCACTGTCGCAGGTGCCTTATTTCAAATGAGACGTTAAACCGAGACCCCGTCTGCTCTCTCAGGTGGGCGTGAAGGTTCCCGTGGCACTATTTTGAAAAAAAGCAGGAGGTTATCCTGGTGTCCTGGTGAATATTTATCCCTCAATCAACATCGCAGAAACAGATTATCTGCTTATTATCACATTGCCGTTTGTGGGAGCTTGCTGTGCGCAAATGGCTGCCGCGTTTCCTGCATTACAACAGTGACTACACTTCAATAATACCGTACTTCATTGACTGTAAAGCGCTTTGGGATGGCCGGTGGTCATGAAAGGTGCTATAGAAATACAAGTTAAGAAATAATGGAGGTGCCATTACACGACTAGGTGTATTCTATAGACCACCAACTAGTGTGAAAGATATAGAGGAGCAAATTTACAGAGAAATTACAGAGAGGTGCAAGAACTATAGAGCAGTGATAATGGGGGACTTCAACTATCCTAATATAGACTGGGATAGTAATAGTGTAAAGGGCAGAGCGGGGGAAGAATTTCTGAAGTGTGTTCAGGAGAACTTTCTTGATCAGTATGTTTCCGGCCCGACGAGGGAGGGGGCATTGCTGGATCTGGTTCTGGGGAATGAGGTGGGTCAAGTGGAGCAAGTGTCAGTAGGGGAACATTTAGGGAACAGTGATCATAATATCATAAGGTATAGATTAGCTATGGAAAAGGACAGGGAGCAATCTAGAGAAAAAATACTTAATTGGAAGAAGGCCAATTTCAGTGGGTTGAGAATGGATCTGGCCCGGGTAAATTGTAATCAAAGATTGGCAGGCAAAACTGTAATCAAACAATAGAAACCTAGAAACATAGAAGATAGGAGCAGGAGTAGGCCATTCGGCCCCTCGAGCCTGCTCCGCCATTCAATGAGATCATGGCTGATCATCCAAATTCAGTACCCGGTCCCTGCTTTCTCCCCATATACTTGATCCCTTTAGCCTTAAGAAATATATCCAACCACTTCTTGAATATATTTAATGAACTGGCCTCCACTGCCTTCTGTGGTAGAGAATTCCACAGGTTCACCACTCTCTGGGTGAAGAAATTCCTCCTCATCTCTGTCCTAAATGGCTTACCCCTTATCCTTAGACTGTGACCCCTGGTTCTGGACTCCCCCGCCATCGGGAACATCCTTCCTGCATCTAGTCTGTCTAGTTCTGTTAGAATTTTATAGGTTTCAATGAGATCCCCTCTCATTCTTCTAAACTCCAGCGAGTATAAGCCCAATCGACCCAATCTCACCGCATACGTCATTCCTGCCATCCCAGGTATCAGTCTGGTGAATCTTCGCTGCACTCCCTCCATGGCAAGAACATCCTTCCTCAGATAAGGCGACCAAAACTGCACACAATACTCAAGGTGTGGTCTCACCAAGGCCCTGTACAACTGCAGCAAGACATCCTTGTTCTTGTACTCGAACCCTCTTGCTACAAAGGCCAACATACCATTTGCCTTCTTAACTGCCTGCTGCACCTGCATGCTTACCTTCAACGACTGGTGCACAATGACACCCAGGTCTCGTTGCACTTCCCCTTCTCCCAATCTATTGCCGTTCAGATAATAATCTGCCTTCCTGTTTTTGCCACCAAAGTGGATAACCTTGCATTTATCCACATTATACTGCATCTGCCATGCTTCTGCCCAATCACCCAACCTGTCCAAATCATACTGGAGTTTCTCGGCATCCTCCTCACAGCGCACACGCCCACCCAGCTTTGTGTCGTCTGCAAACTTGGAGATATTACATCTAGTTCCCTCGTCTTCTCCTGCGCCCGCAGATCATGACGTCAGTCGAGTGTGTAACGCCCTGGTAGTGCCCTGGACCGGATATTGAGGGGCACCCCCTGCCTTACCGCCTGCCACTAGCAATGACAGGTTGAGGGGAACGTTTTGCAGTCGTGAAGGGACTGGGGGAGCGCTATTTAAAGGCGGCCGATTCCTGCCTTTTTTTGTTGGTGACATTTTTGCTCCACGCATTCTGAGAGAGAGAGAGAGAGACTTCTGGAGAGATTCAACGCTGTGTGAAGGAGTTTTGGGTACTGAGCAGCACTTTGCAGGTTCATTTTGATTTGAGCTTCCTTGCATTGATTTAGAAGAGACTGTGGGGGCTGCACTCTGAGCTCTTTCCCTGGGCCTCTCCATTGTTCTTTCCAGCAGATTTGAGGTACAGGTCTCTCCAGGCCGAGATTCAAGGCTGCAATGAGCAGGGTGTGGATGGAGAGCAAGATCGACCCTCCCCTTTAAGAACTGGCCGGCGCCAGTGTGTCTGTGTTCCATTGCTGACTGACATCACATGAGCTTCGCCAGCGCTCTGAGGTAGCGCCTCGCTCCTCGGCGTCAGCGCCTTAAGAGAGGTGTGTAGCGCCTGATTTAGCGCTCCAATCACCTCCAGGGGCGATAGAGGCGAGTTTACAGTCGGAGGCGTTAATTAGCGCCAGGCGCTAAACTTTGCGCCCAGCCGATAATTGCGCCCCAAACGGGGCGATGCCGAATTTCTCCCCCATGACTCTATGACTCTATGACTTGGACAAGTGTGGATTAATTAAGGAAAGCCAGCACGGATTTGATAAAGGCAAATCGTGTTTAACTAACTTGATCGAGTTTTTTGATGAGGTAACAGAGAGGGTTGATGAGGGTAATGTGGTTGACGTGGATTACATGGATTTCCAAAAGGCATTTGATAAAGTGCCACATAATAGGCTCGCCAGCAAAGTTGAAGCCCATGGAATAAAAGGGACAGTGGCAGCATGGATAGGGAACTGTCTAAGTGACAGGAAACAGAGAGTAGTGGTAAACGGTTGTTTTTCGGACTGGAGGAAGGTATACAGTGGTGTTCCCCAGGGGTCGGTACTGGGACCACTGCTTCTCTTGATATATATTAATGACTTGGACGTGGGTGTACAGGGCACAATTTCAAAATTTGCAGATGACACAAAACTAGGAAGTATAGTGAACAGTGAGGCGGATAGTGATCGACTTCAAGAAGCCATAGACAGGCTGGTGGAATGGGCGGACACGTGGCAGATGAAATTTAACGCAGAAAAGTGCGAAGTGATACATTTTGGTAGGAAGAATGAGGAGAGGCAATATAAACTAAAGGGTACAGTCCTAAAGGGGGTGCATGAACAGAGAGACCTGGGGGTATATGTGCAGAAATCGTTGAAGGTGGCAGGGCAGGTTGAGAAAGCGGTTAAAAAAGTTTACGGGATCCTGGGCTTCATAAATAGAGGCAGAGAGTCCAAAAGCAAGGAAGTTATGATGAACCTTTATAAAACACTGGTTCGACCTCAACTGGAGTATTGTGTCCAATTCTGGGCACCGCACTTTAGGAAGGATGTGAAGGCCTTAGCGAGGGTGCAGGAAAGATTTACGAGAATGATTCCAGGGATGAGGGACTTCAGTTATGTGGATAGACTGGAGAAACTGGGGTTGTTCTCCTTAGAGCAGAGAAGATTGAGAGGAGATTTGATAGAGGTGTTCAAAATCATGAGGGGTCTGGACAGAGTAGAGAGAGAGAAACTGTTCCCATTGGCGGAAGGGTCGAGAACCAGAGGACACAGATTTAAGGTGATTAGCAGAAGAACCAAAGGCGACAGGAGGAAAAACTTATTTATGCAGCGAGTGGTTCGGATCTGGAATTCGCTGCCTGAGAGGGCGGTGGAGGCAGATTCAATCACCGCTTTCAAAAGGGATTTGGATAAGTACCTGAAGGAAAAAAAATTTGCAGGGCTATGGGGAAAGGGCGGGGGAGTGGGACTGGCTGAGGGGCTCTTACAGAGAGCCGGCACGGGCTCGACGGGCCGAATGGCCTCCTTCTGTGCTGTAACCATTCTATGATTCTAAGTCTTTCTTTTCCTCCCCCTCTCTCCCCCGGAATTCCCTCCCTAAACCTCTCCGCCTCTCTCCCTCTCTCTCCTCCTTTAAGACGCTCCTTAAAACCGACCTCTTTGACCAAGCTTTCAGTCACCTGTCCTATCTCCTGTGGCTCGGGGTCAAATTGTGTCTGATAACGTTCCTGTGAAGCACCCTGGGACCTTTCACTAAGTGCTGTATAAATACAAGCTTTTGTAAACATCGAGCTCCAGAAAATGAAACAAAAATCTTTATTGGTTACATCACATGACACAGACATTACCCGGGGTGTGTTAGGAAAATCAGTCTATTCTTTATCGATAGTTAACTCAGGACAGCAGGAATTGAGGCCCATTGAACCGTGAGACCACCCACAGGGCCTCGTACCAGGAACCGTGAGACCACCCACAGGGCCTCGTACCAGGAACCGTGAGACCACCCACAGGGCCTCGTACCAGGAACCGTGAGACCACCCACAGGGCCTCGTACCAGGAACCGTGAGACCACCCACAGGGGCCTCGTACCAGGAACCGTGAGACCACCCACAGGGGCCTCGTACCAGGAACCGTGAGACCACCCACAGGGGCCTCGTACCAGGAACCGTGAGACCACCCACAGGGCCTCGTACCAGGAACCGTGAGACCACCCACAGGGCCTCGTACCAGGAACCGTGAGACCACCCACAGGGCCTCGTACCAGGAACCGTGAGACCACCCACAGGGCCTCGTACCAGGAACCGTGAGACCACCCACAGGGCCTCGTACCAGGAACCGTGAGACCACCCACAGGGCCTCGTACCAGGAACCGTGAGACCACCCACAGGGGCCTCGTACCAGGAACCGTGAGACCACCCACAGGGCCTCGTACCAGGAACCGTGAGACCACCCACAGGGCCTCGTACCAGGAACGTGAGACCACCCACAGGGCCTCATACCAGGAACCGTGAGACCACCCACAGGGGCCTCGTACCAGGAACCGTGAGACCACCCACAGGGCCTCGTACCAGGAACCGTGAGACCACCCACAGGGGCCTCGTACCAGGAACCGTGAGACCACCCACAGGGCCTCGTACCAGGAACCGTGAGACCACCCACAGGGCCTCGTACCAGGAACCGTGAGACCACCCACAGGGGCCTCGTACCAGGAACCGTGAGACCACCCACAGGGCCTCGTACCAGGAACCGTGAGACCACCCACAGGGGCCTCGTACCAGGAACCGTGAGACCACCCACAGGGCCTCGTACCAGGAACCGTGAGACCACCCACAGGGCCTCGTACCAGGAACCGTGAGACCACCCACAGGGCCTCGTACCAGGAACCGTGAGACCACCCACAGAGCCTCGTACCAGGAACCGTGAGACCACCCACAGGGGCCTCGTACCAGGAACCGTGAGACCACCCACAGGGCCTCGTACCAGGAACCGTGAGACCACCCACAGGGCCTCGTACCAGGAACCGTGAGACCACCCACAGGGGCCTCGTACCAGGAACCGTGAGACCACCCACAGGGCCTCGTACCAGGAACCGTGAGACCACCCACAGGGGCCTCGTACCAGGAACCGTGAGACCACCCACAGGGCCTCGTACCAGGAACCGTGAGACCACCCACAGGGCCTCGTACCAGGAACCGTGAGACCACCCACAGGGGCCTCGTACCAGGAACCGTGAGACCACCCACAGGGGCCTCGTACCAGGAACCGTGAGACCACCCACAGGGCCTCATACCAGGAACCGTGAGACCACCCACAGGGCCTCGTACCAGGAACCGTGAGACCACCCACAGGGCCTCGTACCAGGAACCGTGAGACCACCCACAGGGCCTCGTACCAGGAACCGTGAGACCACCCACAGAGCCTCGTACCAGGAACCGTGAGACCACCCACAGGGCCTCGTACCAGGAACCGTGAGACCACCCACAGGGGCCTCGTACCAGGAACCGTGGTGGAAAATGGGGCAAGGGTCTGGCAAGTGACCAGGGAGTGATCACCAGTCCCTCTCCCAAGGGAATTCATCAACCACTCACCCACTAATCGAGCCATTATTGTACCCGTTAGCACAGAAGCTAGAGATGTTCGTGAGGGCCTGAGATTGAACTAACACCCAGTCCATAGACCCTCGCCTCCCCTCCCCTCCCTCCCGAAGGACAGGCATTCCCAGAGGCCAGTGCCTCCGTAGCAACACAGTCCCATCACACACCTCCAATGGGTTAGTACAGAGAACTCTCCCTACATACAAAGGGAGCACAATCTTAAAATGAAAGCCAGGCTGTTCAGGGGTGAAAACGTCTTCACACAAAGGGTATTGGAAATCTGGAACTCTTCCCTCCAAAGTGCTGGGGGTGAATTGGAGCTTTGAAGACTGAGATTGATAGATGTTTGTTGCGTAAGGGTATCGAGGGATATGGAGCCAAGACGGGTAAATGGGTTTGCGATACAGATCAGCCACGATCTCATTGAATGATGGACCAGGCTCGAGGGGCTGAATGGCCTCTTCCTGTTCCTGTGCTTCACCACCTAGAAGGACAAGGGCAGCAGGCGCATGGGAACACCACCACCTCCAAGTTCCCCTCCAAGTCACACTCCATCCTGACTTGGAAGTTTATCGCCGTTCCTTCATTGTCGCTGGGTCAAAATCCTGGAACTCCCTCCCTAACAGCACTGTGGGAGCACCTTCACCACACGGACTGCAGCGGTTCAAGAAGACGGCTCACCACCACCTTCTCCAGGGCAACTAGGGATGGGCAATAAATGCTGGCCTTGCCCAGCGACGCCCACATCCCAGGAATTAATAAAAAATAAAAATACACCGTGACACAGCTGGGCAAACATCTCTCCCCTCCCCCCCGCAATGTCACTGGTACGGTCCAGAGCTGTGCAGGGCCCAGGGCTGGCCCGTACCAACTGCTCGGGGTGTTGTGGGGGGCCTGCGCTGCTGTGAGGCCATAGACTTCTCGAACAACTCCTAACTTGATCGTGATGGCCAGGACAGCACCGTGTGCAGTTTATGGGATGTGTGCCAACTGCCGCTGGCTATACAGAGGCCAGCCTGAGCATAACGCTGCCCTCGAATCTCATGCTTGGTCCAATAGTTCAGTACAGCAACAGGCTGAGGAGAAGGTGATGCATCCAAAGCTTTGTGAAGGAAGGAAGGGTCAGTTCCTCAACTCCACGTGGACAACCCAATCTCAAGTCAACCCACTGGGGTCTTAGATCACTTAAAACCTCCAGGAGCAGCTGGTCAAGATTCCCCAGGCCTGGCCCGGCCAGGCATCGAGTGTAGTCTTCCTCCCAGATGTGGTTCCCAGCAGGGAAGATCTCCTCTCCTCCGCACGCAGTCAGTTATTTATTGTTGACGACGGGTCCAGTTATTGTTCCATGCTGCCCTGAGCCTGGCTTTCTATGCAGGCTTTCTGGCTCTGTTCCTCAGTGACCACGACCTCCTCTGGTGGCCATCGCAACTCCCCGCTCTCCACCTCTCCCTCGCTCAGCTCCACCACAATGGACGGGAGACGGTCTTTCAGCTTGCAGCAACGCTCAAAGTCCGAGGGATCGGGGAAAATCTGGGCGAGAAGAGATGGGCGTCAGTGAGAGGCTCAGCTCCAACCCTCACTGCCCTCCAGACCCCTCGCCATTGGCCATTGACCACCTCACTGCCCTCCAGACCCCTCGCCATTGACCATTGACCACCTCACTGCCCTCCAGACCCCTCGCCATTGGCCATTGACCACCTCACTGCCCTCCAGACCCCTCGCCATTGACCATTGACCACCTCACTGCCCTCCAGACCCCTCGCCATTGACCCCCTCACTGCCCTCCAGACCCCTCGCCATTGACCATTGACCACCTCACTGCCCTCCAGACGCTTCGCCATTGACCATTGACCACCTCACTGCCCTCCAGACCCCTCGCCATTGACCATTGACCACCTCACTGCCCTCCAGACCCCTCGCCATTGACCATTGACCCCCTCACTGCCCTCCAGACCCCTCGCCATTGACCATTGACCCCCTCACTGCCCTCCAGACCCCTCGCCATTGACCATTGACCACCTCACTGCCCTCCAGACCCCTCGCCATTGACCATTGACCCCCTCACTGCCCTCCAGACCCGCCATTGACCATTAACCCCCTCACTGCCCTCCAGACCCCTCGCCATTGACCATTGACCCCCTCACTGCCCTCCAGACCCCTCGCCATTGACCATTGACCCCCTCACTGCCCTCCAGACCCCTCGCCATTGACCATTGACCCCCTCACTGCCCTCCAGACCCCTCGCCATTGACCATTGACCACCTCACTGCCCTCCAGACCCCTCGCCATTGACCATTGACCATCTCACTGCCCCCCAGACCCCTCGTCATTGACCATTGACCCCTCACTGCCCTCCAGACCCCTCGCCATTGACCACTGACCCCCTCACTGCCCTCCAGACCCCTCGCCATTGACCAATGACCCCCTCACTGCCCTCCAGACCCCTCGCCATTGACCATTGACCCCCTCACTGCCCTCCAGACCCCTCGCCATTGACCATTGACCATCTCACTGCCCTCCAGACCCCTCGCCATTGACCATTGACCCCCTCACTGCCCTCCAGACCCCTCGCCATTGACCATTGACCATCTCACTGCCCTCCAGACCCCTCGCCATTGACCAATGACCCCCTCACTGCCCTCCAGACCCCTCGCCATTGACCATTGACCATCTCACTGCCCTCCAGACCCCTCGCCATTGACTATTGACCACCTCACTGCCCTCCAGACCCCTCACACCATCAACCAATGACCCCCTCACTGCCCTCCAGACCCCTCGCCATTGACCATTGACCATCTCACTGCCCTCCAGACCCCTCGCCATTGACCAATGACCCCCTCACTGCCCTCCAGACCCCTCGCCATTGACCAATGACCCCCTCACTGCCCTCCAGACCCCTCGCCATTGACCACTGACCCCCTCACTGCCCTCCAGACCCCTCGCCATTGACCATTGACCCCCTCACTGCCCTCCAGACCCCTCGCCATTGACCATTGACCACCTCACTGCCCTCCAGACCCCTCGCCATTGACCATTGACCATCTCACTGCCCCCCAGACCCCTCGTCATTGACCATTGACCCCTCACTGCCCTCCAGACCCCTCGCCATTGACCACTGACCACCTCACTGCCCTCCAGACCCCTCGTCATTGACCATTAACCCCCTCACTGCCCTCCAGACCCCTCGTCATTGACCAGTGACCCCCTCACTGCCCTCCAGACCCCTCGCCATTGACCACTGACCCCCTCACTGCCCTCCAGACCCCTCGCCATTGACCAATGACCCCCTCACTGCCCTCCAGACCCCTCGCCATTGACCAATGACCCTCTCACTGCCCTCCAGACCCCTCGCCATTGACCATTGACCCCCTCACTGCCCTCCAGACCCCTCGCCATTGACCATTGACCATCTCACTGCCCTCCAGACCCCTCGCCATTGACCATTGATCCCCTCACTGCCCTCCAGACCCCTCGCCATTGACCACTGACCCCCTCACTGCCCTCCAGACCCCTTGCCATTGACCATTGACCCCCTCACTGCCCTCCAGACCCCTCGCCATTGACCAATGACCCCCTCACTGCCCTCCAGACCCCTCGCCATTGACCATTGACCCCCTCACTGCCCTCCAGACCCCTCGCCATTGACCAATGACCCTCTCACTGCCCTCCAGACCCCTCGCCATTGACCATTGACCCCCTCACTGCCCTCCAGACCCCTCGCCATTGACCGTTGACCATCTCACTGCCCTCCAGACCCCTCGCCATTGACCATTGACCCCCTCACTGCCCTCCAGACCCCTCGCCATTGACCATTGACCATCTCACTGCCCTCCAGACCCCTCGCCATTGACCAATGACCCCCTCACTGCCTTCCAGACCCCTCGCCATTGACCATTGACCATCTCACTGCCCTCCAGACCCCTCGCCATTGACTATTGACCACCTCACTGCCCTCCAGACCCCTCACACCATCAACCAATGACCCCCTCACTGCCCTCCAGACCCCTCGCCATTGACCATTGACCATCTCACTGCCCTCCAGACCCCTCGCCATTGACCAATGACCCCCTCACTGCCCTCCAGACCCCTCGCCATTGACCATTGACCACCTCACTGCCCTCCAGACCCCTCACACCATCAACCAATGACCCCCTCACTGCCCTCCAGACCCCTCGCCATTGACCATTGACCCCCTCACTGCCCTCCAGACCCCTCACCATTGACCATTGACCCCCTCACTGCCCTCCAGACCCCTCGCCATTGACCATTGACCCCCTCACTGCCCTCCAGACCCCTCACCATTGACCATTGACCCTCTCACTGCCCTCCAGACCCCTCGCATTGACCAATGACCCCCTCACTGCCCTCCAGACCCCTCACCATTGACCATTGACCCCCTCACTGCCCTCCAGACCCCTCGCCATTGACCATTGACCCCCTCACTGCCCTCCAGACCCCTCACCATTGACCATTGACCCTCTCACTGCCCTCCAGACCCCTCGCATTGACCAATGACCCCCTCACTGCCCTCCAGACCCCTCGCCATTGACCATTGACCATCTCACTGCCCTCCAGACCCCTCGCATTGACCATTGACCCCCTCACTGCCCTCCAGACCCCTCGCCATTGACCATTGACCATCTCACTGCCCTCCAGACCCCTCGCCATTGACTATTGACCCCCTCACTGCCCTCCAGACCCCTCACCATTGACCATTGACCCCCTCACTGCCCTCTGTCCTTCCCACAATCCACAGGCTTGGTCCCATTTAACCCCCTCTGATCTACCTTCTCACTTCTCCCCACTATCAGTAACCCGCACTGTGGGCCTCCACCCATCTCTTGGAGGTCCCACGGGATCGGGACCACTGCTCATGTTGAGGATTAACACCAACATGGACTGGCTGGGCTAAGCGGCCTGTTTCTGCCTTGGAATTCCCATGTAAATCGTTCTGGAAAGTCTAGCTCCCGCTGGGATACAGGCCCAAGTCCCCGACCTGAGCTAATCCACACCACATCCCTGGGCTTCACATAGCAACTGGAATCACTGGATAGGGATTGGGAGCAGGGATCCTGGTTAGGGATCAGGAGCAGGAATCCTGGTTAGGGATCAGGAGCAGGAATCCTGGTTCGGGATCAGGAGCAGGAATCCTGGTTAGGGATCAGGAGCAGGAATCCTGGTTCGGGATCAGGAGCAGGAATCCTGGTTCGGGATCAGGAGCAGGGATCCTGGTTAGGGATCAGGAGCAGGAATCCTGGATAGGGATCAGGAGCAGGAATCACTGGATAGGGATCTGGTGCAGGAATCCTGGTTTGGGATCAGGAGCAGGAATCCTGGTTAGGGATCAGAAGCAGGGAATCACTGGATAGGGATCAGGAGCAGGAATCCTGGATAGGGATCAGGAGCAGGAATCACTGGATAGGGATCTGGTGCAGGAATCCTGGTTTGGGATCAGGAGCAGGAATCCTGGTTAGGGATCAGAAGCAGGGAATCACTGGATAGGGATCAGGAGCAGGAATCCTGGTTCGAGATCAGGAGCAGGAATCCTGGTTCGGGATCAGGAGCAGGAATCCTGGTTAGGGATCAGGAGCAGGAATCCTGGTTCGGGATCAGGAGCAGGAATCCTTGTTCGGGATCAGGAGCAGGAATCCTGGTTCGAGATCTGGAGCAGGAATCCTGTTTCGAGATCAGGAGCAGGAGTCCTGGTTCGGGATCGGGAGCAGGAATCCTGGTTCGAGATCAGGAGCAGGAGTCCTGGTTCGGGATCGGGAGCAGGAATCCTGATTCGGGATCTGGTGCTTGGATCACCCACTCCGACCCCAGACCTCCTCCCCTAATTCAACCCCTTGTCCTCTCCCCAACTCTGCCCCCATATCCTGGGGCCTCACAACTCCTGGACTCCTCACCTCGCTCTTCTCTAAGAAGCCAAACTTGGCCTCACCTAACCTGGGTTGCTAAAAGCAAGACATGAGACTTTAACACCGGAGTGCTCTAGTTCTGCCCGAGTTGCAGGAGCAGATCCCCGACTGTAGGGACTCACCTGGAAGCAGAGCCGATCCTTGCGGGGACTCAGTCCCATCTGATCCAGTGAGGCACCTCTCACCACCCCAGCCATGGCACGCAGTGGTACATGGGCCTGCGGAGCAAACACAGGAACAGAGTCAAGTTCTGCAACACACAGCGACACAATCTCTCCCAACTCGAGAGGCTGCGGTTAGAACGGAAACAGACTCACCGGCTACGTTAACCCTTTCCTCACCACCAGCACAGTGTTCAACAGCAACAACAACACGCCAAGTGTAAAGTGAATGGGATTTCAGTCCAGTGTAAATATGAGGTACAGTACTGGTGGGTACAGGTCTGTCACTGTATAACACTGGGGTACAGTACTGGTGGGTACAGGTCTGTCTCTGTATAACACTGGGGTACAGTACTGGTGGGTACAGGTCTGTCACTGTATAACACTGGGGTACAGTACTGGTGGGTACAGGTCTGTCTCTGTATAACACTGGGGTACAGTACTGGTGGGTACAGGTCTGTCACTGTATAACACTGGGGTACAGTACTGGTGGGTACAGGTCTGTCACTGTATAACACTGGGGTACAGTACTGGTGGGTACAGGTCTGTCACTGTATAACACTGGGGTACAGTACTGGTGGGTACAGGTCTGTCACTGTATAACACTGGGGTACAGTACTGGTGGGTACAGGTCTGTCGCTGTATAACACTGGGGTACAGTACTGGTGGGTACAGGTCTGTCACTGTATAACACTGGGGTACAGTACTGGTGGGTACAGGTCTGTCACTGTATAACACCGGGGTACAGTACTGGTGGGTACAGGTCTGTCACTGTATAACACCGGGGTACAGTACTGGTGGGTACAGGTCTGTCGCTGTATAACACTGGGGTACATTACTGGTGGGTACAGGTCTATCACTGTATAACACCGGGGTACAGTACTGGTGGGTACAGGTCTGTCGCTGTATAACACTGGGGTACATTACTGGTGGGTACAGGTCTGTCACTGTATAACACTGGGGTACAGTACTGGTGGGTACAGGTCTGTCAGTGTATAACACTGGGGTACAGTACTGGTGGGTACAGGTCTGTCGCTGTATAACACTGGGGTACAGTACTGGTGGGTACAGGTCTGTCACTGTATAACACTGGGGTACAGTACTGGTGGGTACAGGTCTGTCACTGTATAACACTGGGGTACAGTACTGGTGGGTACAGGTCTGTCGCTGTATAACACCGGGGTACAGTACTGGTGGGTACAGGTCTGTCGCTGTATAACACTGGGGTACAGTACTGGTGGGTACAGGTCTGTCACTGTATAACACTGGGGTACAGTACTGGTGGGTACAGGTCTGTCACTGTATAACACTGGGGTACAGTACTGGTGGGTACAGGTCTGTCGCTGTATAACACTGGGGTACAGTACTGGTGGGTACAGGTCTGTCACTGTATAACACTGGGGTACAGTACTGGTGGGTACAGGTCTGTCACTGTATAACACTGGGGTACAGTACTGGTGGGTACAGGTCTGTCACTGTATAACACTGGGGTACAGTACTGGTGGGTACAGGTCTGTCACTGTATAACACCGGGGTACAGTACTGGTGGGTACAGGTCTGTCACTGTATAACACTGGGGTACAGTACTGGTGGGTACAGGTCTGTCACTGTATAACACGGGTACAGTACTGGTGGGTACAGGTCTGTCACTGTATAACACTGGGGTACAGTACTGGTGGGTACAGGTCTGTCACTGTATAACACTGGGGTACAGTACTGGTGGGTACAGGTCTGTCACTGTATAACACCGGGGTACAGTACTGGTGGGTACAGGTCTGTCACTGTATAACACCGGGGTACAGTACTGGTGGGTACAGGTCTGTCGCTGTATAACACTGGGGTACATTACTGGTGGGTACAGGTCTGTCACTGTATAACACTGGGGTACAGTACTGGTGGGTACAGGTCTGTCACTGTATAACACCGGGGTACAGTACTGGTGGGTACAGGTCTGTCGCTGTATAACACTGGGGTACAGTACTGGTGGGTACAGGTCTGTCACTGTATAACACTGGGGTACAGTACTGGTGGGTACAGGTCTGTCACTGTATAACACTGGGGTACAGTACTGGTGGGTACAGGTCTGTCACTGTATAACACTGGGGTACAGTACTGGTGGGTGCAGGTCTGTCACTATAACACTGGGGTACAGTACTGGTGGGTACAGGTCTGTCACTGTATAACACTGGGGTACAGTACTGGTGGGTACAGGTCTGTCAGTGTATAACACTGGGGTACAGTACTGGTGGGTACAGGTCTGTCGCTGTATAACACTGGGGTACAGTACTGGTGGGTACAGGTCTGTCACTGTATAACACTGGGGTACAGTACTGGTGGGTACAGGTCTGTCACTGTATAACACTGGGGTACAGTACTGGTGGGTACAGGTCTGTCACTGTATAACACTGGGGTACAGTACTGGTGGGTACAGGTCTGTCACTGTATAACACTGGGGTACAGTACTGGTGGGTACAGGTCTGTCACTGTATCACACCGGGGTACAGTACTGGTGGGTACATGTCTGTCACTGTATAACACCGGGGTACAGTACTGGTGGGTACAGGTCTGTCGCTGTATAACACTGGGGTACAGTACTGGTGGGTACAGGTCTGTCACTGTGTAACACTGGGGTACAGTACTGGTGGGTACAGGTCTGTCACTGTATAACACTGGGGTACATTACTGGTGGGTACAGGTCTGTCACTGTTTCACACTGGGGTACAGTACTGGTGGGTACAGGTCTGTCCCTGTATAACACTGGGGTACAGTACTAGTGGGTACAGGTCTGTCACTGTATAACACTGGGGTACAGTACTGGTGGGTACAGGTCTGTCCCTGTATAACACTGGGGTACAGTACTGGTGGGTACAGGTCTGTCACTGTATCACACTGGGGTACAGTACTGGTGGGTACAGGTCTGTCACTGTATAACACTGGGGTACAGTACTGGTGGGTACAGGTCTGTCACTGTATAACACTGGGGTACAGTACTGGTGGGTACAGGTCTGTCACTGTTTCACACTGGGGTACAGTACTGGTGGGTACAGGTCTGTCCCTGTATAACACTGGGGTACAGTACTAGTGGGTACAGGTCTGTCACTGTATAACACTGGGGTACAGTACTGGTGGGTACAGGTCTGTCCCTGTATAACACTGGGGTACAGTACTGGTGGGTACAGGTCTGTCACTGTATAACACTGGGGTACAGTACTGGTGGGTACAGGTCTGTCCCTGTATAACACTGGGGTACAGTACTGGTGGGTACAGGTCTGTCACTGTAACACTGGGGTACAGTACTGGTGGGTACGCTGCCCCCACACTTGCCCCGCTCCACAATCAATTCTGATCGACTATTGAACTAGTTGTGATTCCGCCAGCTTGACTCACCTGTTTGTTGTAGCTCAGACTGACACCAGTCCTGCGATCTGCTCTCTGCTTCTGTTCCCGGCCTTTCTGTGTCTCTCTCCCTCTGTCTCGCTCTCCAACTGTCCTCTCTTACTCTCTCTCTCTCTCTCTCCCCCTCTCACTTTCTCTCTCTCTTTCACTTTGTCTCTCCCTCTCTCTCGCTCACTCTTTCTGTCTGGTTCTCTGTTTTTCTCTTTCTCTCTGTCCTCTCTCTCACTCTCACTCTCACTCTCTCCGGCTCCACTCCCGTTTCACAAACTCAACGACACTGACAGAAAACTGAATGCAGTGAATTTATTCAGCCCAAGGCGGAGTCTGAACAGACTGAGTCTCGTTAACCCACTGAGAACCTCGACAGTTTCCGGAACAGAAATACACCAAACACAGTCCTGACCCACAGAAATACCCCAAACACAGTCCTGACACACAGACATAACCCAAACACAGTCCCAGACCCACAGAAATACACCAAACACAGTCCCAACCTACAGAAATACCCCAAACACAGTCCCAGACCCACAGAAATACCCCAAACACAGTCCCAGACCCACAGAAATACACGAAACACAGTCCTAGACCCACAGAAATACACCAAACACAGTCCCAGATCCACAGAAATAGACCAAACACAGTCCCAGACCCACAGAAATACCTCAAACACAGTCCCAGGCCCACAGAAATACCCCAAACACAGTCCCAACCTACAGAAATACCCCAAACACAGTCCCAGGCCCACAGAAATACCCCAAACACAGTCCCAACCTACAGAAATACCCCAAACACAGTCCCAGACCCACAGAAATACCCCAAACACAGTCCCAGACCCACAAAAATCCCCCAAACACAGTCCTGACCCACAGAAATACCCCAAACACAGTCCCAGACCCACAGAAATACCCCAAACACAGTCCCAGACCCACAAAAATCCCCCACAGTCCCAGACCCACAGAAATACCACAAACACAGTCCCTGACCCACAAAAATCCCCCAAACACAGTCCCAGACCCACAGAAATACACCAAACACAGTCCTGACCCACAGAAATACCCCAAACACAGTCCCAGGCCCACAAAAATACCCCAAACACAGTCCCAGACCCACAGAAATACCCCAAACACAGTCCTGACCCACAGAAATACCCCAAACACAGTCCCAGACCCACAAAAATCCCCCAAACACAGTCCTGACCCACAGAAATACCCCAAACACAGTCCCAGACCCACAGAAATACCCCAAACACAGTCCCAGACCCACAAAAATCCCCCAAACACAGTCCCAGACCCACAGAAATACCACAAACACAGTCCCTGACCCACAGAAATACCCCAAACACAGTCCCAGACCCACAGAAATACCCCAAACACAGTCTCTGACCCACAGAAACACCCCAAACACAGTCCCAGACCTACAGAAATACCCCAAACACAGTCCCAGATCCACAGAAATACCCCAAACACAGTCCTGACCCACAGAAATACACCAAACACAGTCCTTGACCCACAGAAATACACGAAACACAGTCCCAGACCCACAGAAATATCCCAAACACAGTCCCAGACCCACAGAAATATCCCAAACACAGTCCCAGACCCACAGAAATACCCCAAACACAGTCCCAGATCCACAGAAATACCCCAAACACAGTCCTGACCCACAGAAATACACGAAACACAGTCCCTGGCCCACAGAAATACACCAAACACAGACCCAGACCCACAGAAATATCCTAAACACAGTTCCAGACCCACGGAAATACCCCAAACAGTCCCAGACCCACAGAAATACCCCAAACACAGTCCCAGACCCACAGAAATGCCCCAAACACAGTCCCAGACCCACAGAAATACCCCAAACGCAGTCCCAGACCCACAGAAATACCCCAAACGCAGTCCCAGACCCACGGAAATACCCCAAACACAGTCCCAGACCCACAGAAATACCCCAAACACAGTCTCAGACCCACAGAAATACCCCAAACACAGTCCCAGACCCACAGAAATACCCCAAACACAGTCCCAGACCCACAGAAATACCCCAAACACAGTCCCAGATCCACAGAAATACCCCAAACAATGTCCTGACCCACAGAAATACACCAAACACAGTCCCAGACCCACAGAAATACCCCAAACACAGTCCCAGACCCACAGAAATACCCCAAACAGTCCCAGACCCACAGAAATACCCCAAACACAGTCCCAGACCTACAGAAATACCCCAAACACAGTCCCAGACCCACAGAAATACCCCACAGTCCCAGACCCACAGAAATACCCCAAACACAGTCCCAGACCCACAGAAATGCCCCAAACACAGTCCCAGACCCACAGAAATACCCCAAACACAGTCCCAGACCCACAGAAATACCCCAAACACAGTCCCAGACCCACAGAAATACCCCAAACACAGTCCCAGATCCACAGAAATACCCCAAACAATATCCTGACCCACAGAAATACACCGAACACAGTCCCAGACCCACAGAAATACCCCAAACACAGTCCCAGACCCACAGAAATACCCCAAACACAGTCCCAGACCCACAGAAATACCCCAAACACAGTCCCAGACCCACAGAAATACCCCAAACAGTCCCAGACCCACAGAAATACCCCAAACACAGTCCCAGACCCACAGAAATACTCCAAACACAGTCCCAGACCCACAGAAATACCCCAAACACAGTCCCAGACCTACAGAAATACCCCAAACACAATCCCAGACCCACAGAAATACCCCAAACACAGTCCCAGACCCACAGAAATACCCCAAACACAGTCCCAGACCTACAGAAATACCCCAAACACAGTCCCAGACCCACAGAAATACACGAAACACGATCAGGAGCACGATTCCTGTACTGGGATCAGCAGCAGGAATCCCAGATCGTGATCAGGAGCAGGAATCCCGGATCGTGTTCAGGCATTGGAGTACTGGGTTGTGATCAGGTCCATGAATTGCAGATCAGGATCAGAAGCAGGAATATTAGCTAGGGATCATGAGCAGGAATCCTGGATCGGGATCAGGAGCAGCAATCCCGGATATCAATCAGAAGCCAAAATCCTAGATTGGGATCACGAGCCAGAATCCCAGATCAGGAATCTCAGATTTGGGATCAGGAGCAGGAACCCCGGATCGGAATCAGGAGCAGCAATCCCGGATATCGATCAGAAGCCAAAATCTTAGATTGGGATCACGAGCTGGAATCCCGGATCAGGAATCTCAGATTGGGATAAAGAGAAGCAATCCCAATTTAGGTTCAGGAGCAGAAATCCCGGATCGGAATCAGGAGCCAGAATTCCGCATCAGGATCATAAGAACTAGGAGCAGGAGTCGGCCATTCGACCCCTCGAGCCTGCTCCGCCATTCAATAAGATCATGGCTGATCATTGACCTCAACTCCACTTTCCTGCACTATCCCCATATCGCTCGATTCCCTTAATATTCAAAAATCTATCGATCTCTGTCTTGAATCTACTCAATGACTGAGCCTCCACAGCCCTCTGGGGTAGAGAATTCCAAAGATTCACCTCCCTCTGAGTGAAGAAATTTCTCCTCATCTCAGTCCTAAATGGCCGACCCCTTATTCTGAGACTGTGACCCCTGGTTCTAGACTCCCCAGCCAGGGGCAACATCCTCCCTGCATCTACCCTGTCAAGCCCTGTAAGAATGTTGTAAGTTTCAATGAGATCACCTCTCATTCTTCTAAATGCTCGAGTATAATCTCTCCTCACAGAAACAAAAAAAGAGGGTGTACGATGCATGTCAGGTGAATTCTTCAAGTGAGAACCAGACCAAATACAATAAGTTGAGAGGGGAAGTGAAGATGAAAATAAGACTGGCAAAGAGAGAATATGAGAGTAGAATGGCGGTTAACATAAAGGGGAATCCAAAAATATTCACCTGTAAACATGTAAACAGTAAGCGGGCCTATTAGGGACAGAGGTGGTGATATATGCTTAGAGGCACAGGGCAAGGCTAGAATACTCAATGAGTACTTTGTATCGGTGTTTACTAAGGAGGTGGATGCTGACAAAATATCGGTAGAAGTGGAAAAGGTAGAAGCAATGGAAGGGGTGAAAACTGATAGACAGGATGTACTAGAAAGGCTGGGTATGCTTAGAGTGGATAAGTCGCCTGGTCCAGATGGCTTGCATCCCAGGTTGCTAAGGGAATTGGGGGAGGAGCTAGTGGAAGGGCTTGACATAATTTTCCAATCTTCCCTAGATGCGGGGGAGGTGCCTGAGGATTGGAAATTGGCAAATGTGACACCATTGTTCAAGAAAGGGTGTAAGGACAATCCTAGTAACTACAGGCCGGTCAGTTTAACATCAGTGGTGGGTAAAGTTTTAGAAACAATAATCAAGGAAAAAATTAACGGGCACTTGGAGAGATTTAAGCTAATTAAGGAGAGCCAACACGGATTTGTAAAAGGCAGAAATAACAACAGAAAACGCTGGAAAAACTCAGCAGGCCCGGCAACATCCGTGGAGAGAGAAACCGAGTCAACGTTTCAGTTCGAAACCCTTCGTCAGAACTGAGAGAAAAGGCAGGAAATGAAACAGAATAAAAGGTAAGTTTGAGGGCTGGGAAATGGGGGAGGGGATGAAAGAACAAAAGGGAGGTGAAGAGACATTAAGAGATATTCAAGACGAGACGAGATGGTAATAGGACAGGTAAAGAGACAAAGGATGGCTCTCGATGAAGTGTGAAATGCGCTGACAGAGTGAGAGACAGCTGCCCTGTGGGAGAGAGAGGGAAAGGAAAAGGCACAAACCAAAAGTGTGGATAAAAAATATATAAAAATGTAATAGGGGCCGAGGTTATGATCTTAAATTGTTGAAATTGTTGGAAGCTCGGGGTCACCCTTACGGACTGAATGGAGGTGTTCCGCAAAGCGGTCACCCAATCTGCATTTGGTCTCCCCAAACAAAACCGGTCGCCTGTCATTTCACTTCACCGCCCCATTCCCACTCCGACCTCACTGTACTCGGGCTCTTGCATTGTTCCACAGAAGCTCAGCGTAAACTCGAGGAACAGCACCTCGTCTTCCGATTAGGCACTTTACAGCCTCCCGGACTCAATATCGAGTTCAACAATTTTAATGTCTTAACTCTTAATGTCTCTTCACCTCTCAGACCTCCCCTTTGTTCTTTCATCCCCTCCCCCATTTCCCAGCCCCCAAACTGGCCTTTTAATCTGTTTCATTTCCTGTGTTTTTTCTCAGTTCTGACAAAGGGTTTCGACCTGAAGCATAGAAACATAGAAGATAGGAGCAGGAGTAGACCATTCGGCCCCTCGAACCTGCTCCGCCATTCAATGAGATCATGGCTGATCATCCAAATTTCAGTACCCAGTCCCTGCTTTCTCCCCATATCCCTAGATTCCTTTAGCCTTAAGAAAAATATCCAACTCCTTCTTGAATATATTTAATGAATTGGCCTCTACTGCCTTCTGTGGTAGAGAATTCCACAGGTTCACCACTCTCTGGGTGAAGAAATTTCTCCTCATCTCAGTCCTAAATGTCTTACCCCTTATCCTTAGACTGTGACCCCTGGTTCTGGACTCCCCGACCATCGGGAACATCCTCCCTGCATCTAGTCTGTCCAGTCCTGTCAGAATGTTATAAGTTTCAATGAGATCCCCTCTCATTCTTCTAAACTCCAGCGAGTACAAGCCCAATCGACCCAATCTCTCCTCATACGTCATTCCTGCCATCCCAGGTATCAGCCTGGTGAATCTTCGCTGCACTCCCTCCATGGCAAGAACATCCTTCCTCAGATAAGGCGACCAAAACTGCACACAATACTCAAGGTGCGGTCTCACCAAGGTCCTGTACAACAGCAGCAAGACATCCTTGTTCCTGTACTCAAACCCTCTCGCTACGAAGGCCAACATACCATTTGCCTTCTTAACCGCCTGCTGCACCTGCATGCTTACCTTCAGCGACTGGTGCACAAGGACGCCCAGGTCTTGTTGCATTTCCCCTTCTCCCAATCTATTGCCATTCAGATAATAATCTGCCTTCCTGTTTTTGACACGAAAGTGGATAACCTCGCATTTATCCATGTTATATTGCATCTGCCATGCTTCTGCCCAATCACCCAACCTGTCCAAATCATACTGGAGTTTCTCGGCATCCTCCTCACAGCACACACGCCCACCCAGCTTTGTGTCGTCTGCAAACTTGGAGATATTACACCTAGTTCCCTCGTCCAGATCATTAATATATATTGTGAATAGCTGGGGTCCAAGGACCGATCCCTGTGGTACCCCACTAGTCACTGCCTGCCACTCGGAAAAAGACCCGTTTATTCCAACTCTTTGCTTTCTGTCTGCCAACCAGTTCTCTATCTAAGTCAATACCTTGCCCCCAATCCCATGTGCCTTAACTTTACATGCTAATCTCTTATGCGGGACCTTATCGAAAGCCTTTTGAAAGTCCAAATACACCACATCAACTGGTTCTCCCTTATCTATTTTACCAGTTACATCTTCAAAAAATTCCAGTAGATTAGTCAAGCATGATTTACCTTTTGTAAATCCATGTTGACTTTGTCTGATCCGGTCACTGTTTTCCAAGTGCTGTTGACTCTGTTTCTCTCTCCACAGATGTTGCCTGACCTGCTGAGTTTTTCCAGCGTTTTCTGTTGTTATTTCGGATTTCCAGCATCCGCAGTATTTTGCTATCGTATTTGTAAAAGGCAAATCGTGTTTGATTAATCTAATTGAATTTTTTGATTAAGTAACAGGGAGGATCGATGAAGGGAATGCAATAGATGTTGTCGACATGGATTTTGGGAAGGTGTTTGACAAAGTACCACATAGAAGGCTGGTTAACAAAAGTGAGGCTCATGGAATAGGTGGGTCAGTGGCAGCTTGGATAAGGAATTGGCTTAAGGACAGAAAACAGTGAGTTGTGGTAAATGGCTGTTTTTCAGACTGGAGCATAGTAGACATTGATGTTCCCCAAGGGTCAGTGCTGGGGTCACTGCTTTTTTTGATATATATAAATGACCTGGATATTGGAATACAGAGTAGAATTTCTAAATTTGCCGATGACACCAAACTTGAGGGTGTGGCAAACAGTGATGATGATACCAATCGACTGCAACAGGACATAGAAAGGCTAGCAGAATGGGCAGACAAGTGGCAGATGGAATTTAATACAGAGAAGTGTGAGGTGATGCATTTTGGCAGAAGGAACAACTGGGAGTTTCAGAGGGAACAACTGGGAGTTTGGTAAGTGTGGGAGTTCAGTGAAGAGGGGGAAGGAGGTGCTAGCTTTTCCTAACTTCTCCCGCAGAGAGGCGGCAGACCTGAGTGGGAGCAGACCGAGGCCTGAGAGCGGGGATAAAAGCAGCAACAGACCCGCGTCAACAAGAGGAAACGGCAGTGTGACGTCAAAGGTAAGGCAGGTAAGTGATTGGTAGTGACTGTGGGCTAAGTTTTAAGTTAACATACAACATATAACTAAATTTTAAAAACTAAACTTAATTTAATGAATTTAATAAATGAAACTAGGTAAATAATTTGAATAACACTAAACTAATTAATTAAATAAATAAAATAATGGGAGAACAGGAGATGTGTTACTGCTGCAACCCACTCACTTAGCCTGTCGATATCCCCTTGAAGCCTCTTTGGATCCTCCTCACAACTTACATTCCCACCCAGCTTTGTATCATCAGCAAACTTGGATATATTACATTTGGTCCCTTCATCCAAATCATTGATGTAGATTGTGAATAGCTGAGGCCCAAGCACTGATCCTTGCGGTACCGCACTAGTTACAGCCTGGAATCCTGGATCGGGACTATGACCTGGAATCCTGGATAGAAATCAGGATCAAGAAGCCTGAATCAGGATCAGGAGCAAGCAGTCTGGATCAGGATCAGGACCAGCAATCCTGGATCAGGATCAGGACATAGAAACATAGAAACATAGAGATAGGAACAGGAGTAGGCCATTCGGCCCTTCGAGCCTGCTCCGCCATTCAATGAGATCATGGCTGATCTTCGTCTGAGATCATAGCTGATCTTACCAGTTCAGTACCCCGTCCCCGCCTTTTCTCCGTAACCCTTAATCCCCTTAGCCTTCAGAAATATATCCAATTCTCTCTTGAAAATATTTATTGAATTAGCCTTCACAGCCCTCTGTGGCAGGGAATTCCACAGGCTCACCACTCTTTGAGTGAAGAAATTCTTCCTCATCTCTGTTTTAAATGATTTGCCCGCTATTTTTAGACTGTGGCCCCTGGTTCTGTGCTCCCCGGCCATTGGAAACATTCTCTCTGAATTCAGCCTGTCCAGGCCTGCCATAATTTTATATGTTTCGATGAGATCCCCTCTCAATCTTCTAAACTCCAGTGAGTACAAGCCCAAACTATTTAATCTCTCTTCGTAGGTCATTCCCGCCATTCCAGGTATCAGCCTGGTGAATCGCCGTTGCGCTCTTTCCATGGCAAGAACATCCTTCCGCAGATGGGGCGACCAAAACTGTACACAATACTCCAGATGCGGTCTCACCAGCACCTTGTACAGCTGTAGTAAGGTATCCCTATTCCTATACTCGAACCCCCTTGATATGAAGGCCAACATACCATTTGCCTTCTTAATCGCCTGTTGCACCTGCATGCTCTCCTTCAGTGACTGGTGCACAAGAACACCCAGGTCCCTCTGCACTTCCCCATCTCCCAATCTATTGCCATTTAGATAATAATCTACCCTCCTGTTTTTACCCCCAAAGTGGATAACCTCGCATTTATCCACATTATAGTGCATCTGCCACGTATCCGCCCATTCCCCCAACCTGTCCAAATCGCACTGTAGCCTCCTGACATCCTCATCAGAGCCCACCCCTCCTCCTAGTTTAGTGTCGTCAGCGAATTTGGAAATATTGCATCCAATTCCCTGATCCAGATCATTTATATATATTGTGAACAGCTGGGGTCCCAGGACAGATCCTTGCGGCACCCCGCTGGTCACTGCCTGCCACTCCGAAAACGAGCCGTTTATTCCAACTCTCTGTTTTCTATCCGCCAGCCAGTTCTCTATCCACGTTAATACTTTGCCCCCAATTCCATGAGCCTTAATTTTGCATGATAATCTTTTGTGTGGAACCTTATCGAAGGCTTTCTGGAAGTCAAGGTACACCACATCCACTGGCTCTCCCCCATCTATTTTACCAGTTACTTCCTCAAAAAATTCCAGCAGATTAGTCAAACACGATTTACCCTTTGTAAATCCATGTTGACTCTGTCCGATCCTTTCCCCATTTGTCAAGTGCTCCGCTATTTTATCCTTAATAATGGACTCTAGCATTTTGCCCACAACCGATGTAAGGCTTACTGGTCTATAATTCCCTGCTTTCTCTCTACCCCCCTTTTTAAATATTGGGGTAACATTAGCTACCCTCCAATCCACGGGTACTGTTCCCAGGTTGGGAGCAGGAGCCGGAATCCTGGATCGGGAACAGGAGCAGGAATCCTGGATCGGGATCAGGAGCAGGAATCCCAGATTGGGAGCAGGAGCCGGAATCCTGGATCAGGATCATGGGATGGAATCCTGGACCGGGATCAGGAATCCTGGACCGGGATCAGGAGCAGGAATCCGGACTAATTTTCAATCCCAGGGGCACTAAGACTTTTATGAAATAAGCTGCAATCTTCAGTGGGGTTTTTTTTACTGGTTCTCTGATGATTCTTGGCGGATGAACAGAGCCGTGAATAATAAATAACAATCGCCAGCTCGAGAGGACACGTCTCCCGGTTCCATCTACTGCCTCTCCCGCCCGGACTTTCCCTTCGGGTCTCGCCATTAGTGAACTGGATGGTGGTGCGAGGGGGCCCTCCTGTGGTGAAGCCGCCTCACTGCTGCATGTCTGAATCCTCAACACACCAGATGCAGGCGAGGAGCCCATTCTTAGCTCATCCCTCCAGAGACCAGGATTTTGACATTAATTTTCAGGATGTGGGTTCTACTGGCAGGGTCGGCATTTATTGCACAGGAATCCACGGTTACAGTTCTCTCCCCACACCAATAGTCCGCTAACACTGGGCTGCTCGCTCTTTGTGTTCAGACTGTGGCCGGCGTTTATTGCCCATCCCTAGTTGCCCTTGAGAAGGTGATGGTGAGCCGCCTTCTTGAACCGCTGCAGTCCGTGTGGTGAAGGTACTCCCACAGTGTTGTTAGGGAGGGAGTTCCAGGATTTTAACCCAACGACGATGAAGGATCGGCGATATACTTCTAAGTCAGGATAGTGTGTGACTCGGAGGGGAACTTGGAGGTGGTGGTGTTCCCATGCGCCTGCTGCCCTTGTCCTTCTAGGTGGAAGAGGTCGCGGGTTTGGGAGGTGCTGCCGAAGAAGCTGGGGGTGTGGTGTCGGTGTCCAATTCTGGAGATGCATCAAGAACGAGGGGCCATAGATACAGGATTAAAAGGGGGTGCAGGAACAGAGAGACCTGGGGGTATCTATCTATCTATATATATAAAGCGGTTGATCTGTCTGTCTGTCTGTCTGTCTGTCCTTCTGTCTGTCTGTCTGTCCGGCTATACAATTCACAATTCACAATTCAAATCGCTTTATTGGCATGATAAGTTACATCTTATGTTGCCAAAGCATCAAAATACATTTATGGTTTAGCACATAAACGCAGTTCTATTCATACAGTGTATAAACAGGTATATCCCTGAGTGTATAAATATACATTCGCATTGTTTATATATATTCTTTTCTTAGTTTACTGGTTGTCCCTCTGTTCATGGCAAGCTGTAACATAGTGTGCCGCCAGTGTTATACAGCTTCTCTCCTCTCCCAGTAGGTATGGGAGTTTTTGGTTGTCATTCAGATTTCTGAAATCAGGGCATATTTGTGAGAATTTTTGGTAGAAATTCTCCCTGATGCCCTGATATTTTCCGCAGGCTGTGAGGAAGTGCATCTCTGTCTCCACTACTCCCTGACTGCAGTGAGAGCATATCCTGTCTTCTCTTGGCAGCCTGGTCTGCCTGTGTCTGCCTTTTTCGATCGCTAGGCTATGTTCGCTAAGTCTGTACCTTGTCAAGGTTCTTCTCAGTTTGTTATCCTTTACCATGGTCAGGTAATCAGCTATGTTGTATTGTCTGTTTAGGGCCAAGTAGCAATTGAGTTTGCTTTGGGTTTTTGTTGTTTCTGCCCAATATGTCAGATATTTTTCCTTTTGCTTAGCGACGATTGTGTTGGGTCGAATTCTTTGTGTTACCCTGTCACTGTCCTGGGGCTGGTTATTGTTAGTATTGTTAGTAGTTACTTCACTGAGTCCCAGGACTAGTTGACTGAGGGTATTCTTCTTTATGGTCAGCTCTTGGCATTTCAGGGCGTCGTAGTGATAGCATTGGGGGTTGCTCATTTGTAGGTGATTCCAAAATTTGGTGGCTCTTTTTTGGATAGTGATTATTAATGGATATTGGCCTAGTTCCGCCCTGCATGCATTGTTTACTGTTTTCCTTTGAGTCCGGAGGATACTTTTACAGAATTCTGCATGTAGGATCTCAATTGGGTGTTTGTCCCATTTTGCAAATTCTTGTTGAGTTAGTGGTCCCCATACCTCACTGCCATAGAGTGCAATTGGTTCAATTACTGATTTGAAAATTTTGAGCCAAATGTTAATTGGGATTTCTATTTGGATTGATTTTTTGATGGCATAGAAAGCCCTTCTTGCTTTCTCTTTCAGTTCATTCACAGCCAGTTTGAAGTTTCCCGTAGAACTGATTTTTAAGCCCAAGTATGTGTAGTTAGTGGTTTGTTCAATTTTGGTTGTTCCTACTGTGAAATTTATTTTGGGTCCCTGATGTTTGGATCTTTGCTGGAACACAAGGACTTTGGTTTTTTGGGGATTTATTGTCAGGGCCCAAGTCTGGCAGTACGACTCCAGCAGGTCCAGGTTTTGCTGTAGCCCCTCTTTAGTAGGTGACAGCAGAACCAGGTCGTCTGCATAGAGGAGGAATTTAACCTTGGATTCATATAGGGTGAGGCCGGGTGCTGTAGATTGTTCAAGTAGCTTTGCCAATCCATTTATGTAAATATTAAAGAGTGTCGGTGAGATTGGCGAGCCCTGCGTCACCCCCCACCCCTGTGGGAAGTATTTTGTTTGTTTGTCTCCAATTTTAACTGCACATTTGTTGTTTGTATACATTGATTTAATTACATCATATGTTTTCCCTCCTACCCCACTTTCGATAAGTTTCAGGAATAAACCGTCATGCCAGATGGAGTCGAAAGCCTTCTGGAAATCTACAAAGCATGCGTAGATTTTGCTTTTGTTATGGTGAACGTGTTTGTCAATTAGGGTCTGTAGGGTGAAGATATGGTCGGATGTTCTATAGTTTGGCAGGAATCCAATTTGGCTTTTACTCAAGACATTGTGCTCCTCAAGGAAGTTTATAAGTCTTTTGTTTATGATGCTACAGAATACCTTCCCCAGGTTACTGTTTACACAGATGCCTCGATAGTTGTTTGGGTCGATTTTGTCCCCACTTTTGTATATGGGCGTTATGAGTCCTTTGTTCCAGATATCAGGGAAATAACCGACACTCAGAACCAAGTTGAAGAGTTTTAGGATAGCCAGTTTCATTTTGTTGTCTGTGTGTTTAATCATCTCGTTTAGTATGCCGTCTGTCCCGCAGGCTTTTCCTGGTCGCAGGTCCTTGAGTTTTTCAAGAAGTTCTTTTTCTGTTATTATGGCGTCCAGCGGGTTTTGGTTATCTTTTATGGCCATTTCTAGCTTTTCCAGTTTTTTGCATATTTGGTGTTGCTCTGGTCTTAGTGTGTTTTTCTGGTATAATTTTTCAAAGTGGTTTACCCATGTGTCCCCATTTTGAATGGCCAAATCGTCGTGTTGTTTTTTGTGTAGTGTTTTCAAGTTTTCCCAGAAACAATTGGAATCAATGGATTCCTCCATGGAGCTGAGTGTATTCTTAATATATTGCTCTTTTTTGGTTCTGAGTGTGTTTCTGTATTGTGTTAGTGTCTGACAATAAGTAAGGCGTAGTTCCTCGTTTTCTGGATGTCTGTGTTTTTGGTTTGATATTTTTCTAAGTTTTTTCCTCATGTTATGGCAATCTCGGTCAAACCATTTTTCATAGTTTTTTGTTTTGGGTTTGTTCTTGTGAGCTTTCAAGTTTGCATTTGTTGCCAAATTATCAAAAATATTGTTTAGTTTACTAACTGCCCGGTTTACGCCTTCTTTATTGTGAGTGTATATGTTATCCAGAAAGGTGTCTAAGAGAGCTTGAGTTGATGCATTGCTAATTGTTTTCTGGTATTTTTCCGTGTCGTTTTTGGCCCATCTGTACGATTTTTTGGTGTTGTACAGTTTACTGGGTTGTGTTTCTATGTTGTTTGTTTCTGTCTTTTTGAGGAACATAGTAATTTGATTGTGATCTGACAGTGTTGTTTGTGGTTTGACTGTGAATGCTCTGAAAGAGGATGGGTCTAAGTCTGTAATCATATAGTCTACTGTGCTGCAGCCAAGAGGTGAGCAATAGGTCGATCTTCCTAGGAGGTCTCCTATGAACCTACCATTGACAATGTACAGACCCAGGTTTCGACAGAGCTGTAGTAGCTGTTTTCCGTTGGTATTTGACTGCTTGTCGCAGTTATGCCTGTATGGAAGGGAAGGGATGTCAAAGTGGTTATTCCCGAAAACGTAATTGTTTCCCTGATTATTGGTGAAGTCTGGTTCTTCGCCCGTTCTTGAATTGAGGTCCCCACAGATCAACACGTTCCCCTGGACCTGGTATTGGATAATTTCCCCCTCCATGTTGGAGAAGGCGTCCTCTTTAAAGTACGGGGAATCGATTGGAGGGATATAAAGTGCGCAAATGTAAACATCTTGGGTGTTTGAGATAATCTCCCTCTCAAGTTTGAGCCACATATGGTTTTCGCCCTTTTTTATAAATTTGATGTAATTCTTAAGTTCTGTTTTAAACCAGATCAGTATGCCTCCGGAGTCTCTGCCTTGGGTTACACTTGGTAATTTATTGGAGGGGACCACCAGCTCAGTGTACCCTTGGGGACAGCCAGTGTGTCCTTTTCCTTTATACCAAGTTTCCTGTAAAATGATAATATCTAGGTCTTTAGTTTCATCTATGAACTCTGGGGTCCTACTTTTCACTTCTCGCAGTGAAGAGCGTAGACCTTGGATATTCCAGGTCGAAATATATAAGGATTTCATGTTAAGTTTGATCTTTTACTATGATAGGTTAAAGAGTGGTACGTGTTTGTCGTGTCTAAGTGTGGGGAAAAAAAAATCACATCAGTTGTCTATAAAAGTTAATACAATTTGGTTACAGTTCTTTCTATTAATTAGTCCTTGATCCATAAGGCGGAAGTAGATGCTGCTGCACATCTGCTTATTGTCTCTTAATGGATTGTTTCTGTCTGAGGTATTGCGTACGTCCTGTGCATCTCTCCCTCTGTCTGTCTGGGAGCGGTCCTATTCCCCTGTGGGACAGGAGTGGTGCAGGTCTGATATTGTTGTTTTGCATGGGGATCCTCTCTGGTCTCGGTTGGTGTGTTGGTGGTCCTTGTAGTGTTCCTGATATGTACCCCGCTGATCTCTGGTGGTCGGGGGGGGGGTCCTCTTGGAGTCTGGGTATGGACCCGGTTAAAAGCGACGTCCTTCAGGGCTTTAGCAAAGATCGATATTCTTTGCCTTTGGATGTGGACGTGGTCGTAAAGACATTCCTCATCGAGGGTGGGGTGTTGGGCCAGGTGTACGTTGTGGTTTGATTCGCAGTCTCTTGCTATGCTGGCATTTATCTCATGAATTGTGTTGTTGTTGAAGTCTGTTCTCGGCAATATTGTGGAAACAGTGATTCTAGTGTTTGGAAATGTACTGCTTGCTTTCCTAATCATTGCTCTGAGCGATGTTGCTACTTCTTTCTGTTGGGTCTTTAGGTCATTTGTGCCCGTGTGTATTATTATGTGTTGGGGGGAGCCTAATCTGGCTTTGGTCAGCCATCCCATGGCTCTGTTTGTTGTTGGGCACCAGATCTTTTCTACTTTACTTCTAGGGAATAGCTTTTTCTCCCATAGAAATTTCCCATTTGAGTCTATGAGTATTACGACGTCAGCCTTGTTTGTGTTTACTGTCTGGTGGCTGGGGTGTCTGGTGTGTGCGTACCTCTTGTGAGCGGCTCGCTTGTGGTTCCACGGTGGTGGGGGAAGATTGCGAATCAGTATGCTGGTCGGTCTGTGTGGCACCCCTTGTATTGTGTGTCTGTTGCTTTTGTTCCATGTGGGAGTGCAGCCGTTCCGTCCGGCTCTGTCTTGTCTTATCTCTAGCCTCTGGTTGCTGGTCTAATGGTGTTATCTCTCCTCTATGGCTCTCTTCTTTTTCCTGCAGCTCTTTCACCTGATTCCTAAGTAGATTCACCTGGTTCTCAAGTAGCTTCAGCTCTCTCTTGTGTCTCTCCCTCTCCTGATTTTGATCGTCATTCATTTTGAGGAAGTCCTCTCTAAGTTTAACCATCTCTATCTCTAATTGATTAAATTTATCTTTTGGTTGTATCTGGCTGTGTGATCCCGGGGTATGTGTCTGGTCGGCCCTGGAAGGCTCACTCACTTCCTGGCTAGGCTGGTCGGCCCTGGAGGGCTCACTCACTTCCTGGCTATGCTGCTCTTCTCTTGGTGAGCTGGGAATGGTAGGGGGACTATGTGTGGCTTCCTCCCTGGTAGTTATGCTGGGGTTTGTCAGTTGTATCGTGTGGCTGTGGTTCCCCGGGGTTAGTGTCTGGTTTGAACTGTGTGGCTCGTTCACCTCCTGACCAGGCAGATTTTCTCCTGGTAAGTTGTCAATGTTGGGAGGAGTGCGGGCCACTCTGGGGCTGTTCCTTCCCCCCTTAGTTAATTTTTTCAGTGTCCTGAAGGCCGTTGCAAATTTGTCGAGGTTGCCTTGCACTAATATTGTTCCGGTATTGTACGCGTTGACCGTCGTAGTTGAACTGTCTCCTGGTGTGTTAATTTTCATTATGGACCCATTTGCAGTATTTTCTAGCTTAACATTGGTATAGTGTGATTTTATTGCTGTGATCCAAGCCACTGGCTGATCTGAGTAGAAAATTAGGTTACTTTTTGTCCCATTGTTGTAACAGTCAGCAAAAAGTGTTTCTGGTTTTTCTCTCATCTGCTCATGCTTGATCGCTTTTATAGCTTTTTTTGCGGTGTTGGGGGGAATCTGGAAGCGGGGCTGTTGTGGATCTTCTGATTCGCTCATTTTTGGTAAAGTATTGTTGATCTTAGAATAAACTTTTCTGGGGCCCCGGGTTTGGTGTTTCCCTCTCCCTGTTCGCGAACTTTCCCGGTCCCCCTCTCCGACCCCGTGGTCCCTGGGCCTCGGCTTCTGGGTTCACCCTTCTCAGGTCTGGGTCTGTGAGCCGCTGTTTCCCGGTGCCTTCGGGCTGTTCCCCTCCCCCTCAGAGGTCTCTGTGCCTCTGTCTCGGCCTGGCTCCTCGGGCCTTTCCCTGGCTTCAGTCTCCCTCCCTGGGCCCTGTACTCACAGTCTTGGTTTGCTTCTGGAAGCCTTCTGGTTGCTCCCCTTCTCCTCAGAGGTCTCTGGGCCTGGCTCCTCGGGCCTTTCCCGGGCTTTCTAGCCCAGCCGCCGCTCGGGCTGTGCCTCGTTCGCCGTTCGGATGCTGGACTGCGGTCGTCGCTCGGGTGCTGGACTGCGGCCGTCGCTCGGGTGCTGGACTGCGGTCGTCGCTCGGGTGCTGGACTGCGGCCGCCGATCGGGCCGTGTCTCGTTCGCCGCTCGGGCTCCCCGAGTCACCTCGTTCCGGCTGCCGCTGCGTCTCCGTGCGGCCTCCCCGATTCGCCTCGTTTCCCGAAGCGGCCTCCCCGAGTCTCCTCGCTCCAGCTGCCGCTGCGTCTCCGTGCGGCCTTCGCGCCTCGGTTCCCGATGCGGCCGAGTCACCTCGCTTCTGCTGCTGCTGTGGCCCCGTGCGGCCGCTGTTCTTTGGTTTGTATATATATTTTTTTTTTTCCCTTATTTCTTTTTTTTTCTTTGGCTTTTTTTTTCTAATTTCCTCTGGTTTTTTTTTCCTTTGGTGGTCTCTTTGGTGGTCTTTTCCTTCCTTACTTAATCTAGACTAAACTAAACTTAAACTTAACTAAACAAACTAAACTAACTTAACTAGAACTAAATTTAACTTTAAAACCTTTTTAAACTTGAAATGAACCTTTTTTTTCCCCACTTTAAACACTATAAACACTAAAAATTCAGCAGCCCATCTTCAGCGTGTGTATTCACTCTGTCTGGCTGTCTGGCCCTCTAAAGTTATAGGGCGTACCTACACGTGCGTCACATCAAAAGAAAGCTTATGATTCCAGAACGGTCATAAGCATATTTACGTTTCGGCGAAACAAAAATTGCGCCCATGGTATCTAAAAAACGTTCAAAATTCCGCTCATTATCCGCTCATTAGCATAGATTGACATTAAGGTCGACTAATCGTACGGTCGAGCGACCCGACGGTCGACCAATCACTGCGTGGCAGCACGGTGGCATAGTGGTTAGCACTGTTGCCTCACAGCGCCAGGGACCCGGGTTCGAATCCGGCCTCGGGTGACTGTCTGTGTGGAGTTTGCACATTCTCCCCGTGTTTGCGTGGGTTTCCTCCGGGTGCTCCGGTTTCCTCCCACAGTCCAAAGATGTGCGGGTTAGGTTGATTGGCTATGATAAATTGACCCTTAGTGTTAGGGGGATTAAATACGTGGGGTTACGGGGATAGGGTGGGATATGTGTCGGTGCAGGCTCGATGGGCCGAAATGGCCTCTATCTGCACTGTGGTGATTCTGTGATTCTGTGATTCTGTGCGTGGCGGGTGTGGAAGTACAGTTTCTCATTTAGACATAAAATGGCTTCCTGGGCATAGAATGAAATCCATTTAAACTTTAAAATGGCCAACAGCATGATTCACTAATCATGTTTCAAGGGAACGAGATAATTTAGGAATGCTATATACGTACTCCTTATCTGTAATAAGCTTACAAAGAGCCTCATTCACCAAACAAATAGCCAAGGACATGTTAAGGTAAACATCGGCCCACAGGCTCAGTTGGTACAGTGGGAGAACAGAAGGATCCCATAATAAAGGATTAATTAATCTTATCTCAAGGTATTTCTGTTCGTTATTCTAACGAAGCCTGGAATACGTTGTTCCAATAATTCGCAAGGTCTGTGCCTTTGTAACCAGGTATGATTCAATACTATGTCATGTGGCATAGAAAGCCTGTTTTGTTTCTGTACTGTATAAATGTTACAAATTCTGTATTACTTTGAAGAGGTCTGATGTAGCCCTTATCTACACAACTCTTCCCTTGCAAGCAAATAAAGCCTGTCTTTAACGATACTTTGTGTTTAAAGAGTCTTACTCGGGAGTCGAGACTTCGACACGGGGGCAGGTTTGTCGCGCGTGTGGGCGGGCCCTCCTAGAGTCGAGTGACAGGACGATTGACCAATCCTACGCTTCGGTGACATGACGGTCAACCAATCGGTGCGTTTGTGGGCGGGCCTTATCGTTCTGAAATGAGGTGAGTGGCCGCCATCTTGATTCCAAACTGTTCATTTCTTTTTCCCACTTTCTGCGTGTTTCTTTTCAAATCTACATTTCCAGCAAAAAAAAAGTTGCTTTTAAAACACAAATTCTTTTAAAAAAAAGTTAATTAATTTGTAAATCTTTTCTCTAACCTCTATAATTTTCCTACCTTTCACCGTTTTTCCAGGCCGCGAAGCCTGGGCCTCTGTTGCCCAGCCACACCGGAGCTAGGCACCTCCTGTCGCGATCAACAAAAGGCCCGCGATCGCCGCCATCTTTGTGAAGACTGGAGGGGGCGGGCCTGAGCCGAGCGTCGCCACCGCTGCCATCTTAGTAAAGGTGGGTGGGGCGGGAGTCAGCGCGCATCAACTTCCGCCCGGAGCGCGACTTGAGTCCGGCCGGGCCTCACGCGGTAGGTTGCGCGGCGGCGTTTCTCTCTCTGGTCTTGAAGCTGGCTCGGGCGGGGGGCGGGGTTCGGGAGGGAGGAGCTCGGTTGGGCGGGGCTTGGGGGGGCGGGGCTCGGGAGAGTGCACGCGCGGGGCTTGGAGGGGCAGGGTTCGGGAGAGCACGAGCGCGGGGCTTGGGAGGCCGGTGCTCGGGAGGGCGGGGCTCGGGAGGCCGGTGCTCGGCAGGGCGGGGCTCGGGAGGGCGGGGCACGAGAGGGCGGGGCTCGGGCTGAGCCATGTCAGTACGTGGGGCGGCACGGAGCTCCGCGGAGCCATCGCCGGCAGAGGAGAAAGGGACTGCTAGCTCCCCCCTCCCTTTCTCCCCCCTCCCTTTCTCCCCCTCCCCCCTCCTTCCCCCCCACACACCCCTCCCTCCCAACCCCCCCCACACCCCCCCTCCCCCCATTCCCCTCCCCCCATTCCCCTCCCCTCCCCCCCCAGTCGCTCTCTCTCTTCCCCCCCAGTCGCTCTCTCTTCCCCCCCAGTCGCTCTCTCTCTTCCCCCGTCGCTCTCTCTTCCCCCCAGTCGCTCTCTCTCTTCCCCCGTCGCTCTCTCTCTTCACCCCAGTCGCTCTCTCTCTTCCCCCCAGTCTCTCTCTCTTCCCCCCAGTTGCTCTCTCTCTTCCCCCCGTCGCTCTCTCTTCCCCCCGTCGCTCTCTCTTTCTCTCTCTTCCCCCCAGTCGCTCTCTCTCTCTCTCTCCCAACAACATGCCCTGAAAAGACCCTCCAGCCGTGCACTCCAGCTAGTCTATATATATGTAAAAGGATCGATCAGTCTGTCTGTCCTTCCGTCTGTCTGTCCGGCTATACACTCTAAAGTTATAGAGCGTACCTACACGTGCGTCACATCAAAAGAAAGTTTACGATTCCAGAACGGTCATAAGCATATTTATGTTTCGCTGAGACAAAAATTGCGCCTGCGGTATCCGAAAAACGTTCAAAATTCCGCTCATTATCCGCTCATTAGCATTGACTGACGTCAAGGTTGACCAATCCTGTGCCGTCATGATTCACCAATCCTACAGTTCAGTCACCTGATGGTTGACCAATCGGTGTGTGTGTGGGCGGGACTAATCGTTTTCATCTCAGGGATCTGTCAGCCATTATACAGCAGCCAGGGCAGCTCAAAACTTTCGTAATCCAGGTCAGTTTCTTTTTTTAAAAAAATAAGATTTACCAAAAATGTTTTATATAAGTACTTTAACTTTCATCTTTGAAGGTATTAAAAGCTAGAAATGTTTAGCTTAAAAAACAGTGCAAAACGGGCCTAGGCTTCTCCAACTGCCGACAGCCCAAATCCAGTCCCAGGCTCCCGGCCCACACATCGACCAGCCCCAAAAAAAGCCCTCGCAACGCGGGGCTCCCCTGCTAGTATGTGCACAAATCATTGAAGGTGGCAGGGCAGGTTGAGAAAGTGGTTAAAAAAGCTTACGGGATCCTGGGCTTCATAAATAGAGGCATAGGGCAGGATTTTCATTCAGGAGTCGGGTAGGAGGCGGGACTACAACTTTCTGGGTTGTAGTCCCGCCTCCATCGAGATGCGGCCAACCCACGTGATTTTAACTTGACTGACATTGTTGAGCCCGCCCAGCGGGCTCAGCAGGCCAATTAAGGGCCACCCGGCAACAGGTGACGTCACAGACTGAAATGTCATCTGTGAAGACGTGCTGACAGATGAAATATCAACGTTTCACAGCTGTTTGAAGCTGTCAAACACTGACAATCTTACTTCTAACCTGAGTCCTTCTCCACAGACTCAGTTAGAAATCTCTCCTGCACAGAAAGCTGAAGGCTGTCACTTTTGACAGTTCGCAGCCATTCTGCTTTCTGTGCCGGTGAGATGAGGGACTCCCGGGACCTAAAGGAAGTAAGAAAAGGTAATTTAAACTTCTTTAATCACTTTAGACACACCAAACACACTTACCTCTGCACTCATGCACACATCACTCACCTGAACACTGACATCTCAACCCCTCCAAGTCCTTCAACCCGACGGCCCGCCTTCTCTAACTTGTGGTTTGGGGCCGTCGGGAATCCCACACTTCCAACATCAAAAATAGGGATTAGGCTAAAAACTACCTGTTAACAAGCAGCTAATTGTCACTAATCCCCTTCCCACCTCAGGTAGGCGGGTCCCAGTGCGGGGCGGGTACCCGCCTCCTTTGAAACTGGCATGGAGGCGGGTTGGGGGCGGGTTGGGGTCGGGACCCCTGATTTCGGGATTTTAACCCCCCACACGCCTCCACGGCCCAATGAAAATCCTGCTCATAGAGTACAAAAGCAAGGAAGTTATGATGAACCTTTATAAATCACTGGTTCGGCCTCTGCTGGAGTATTGTGTCCAATTCTGGGCCCCGCACTTTAGGAAGGATGTGAAGGCCTCAGAGAGGGTGCAGAGGAGATTTACGAGAATGGTTCCAGGGATGAGGGACTCCAGTTACGTGGATAGACTGGAGAAGCTGGGGTTGTTCTCCTTAGAACAGAGAAAGATAAGGGGAGATTTGATAGAGGTGTTCAAAATCATGAAGGGTTTTGATCGAGTAAATAAGGAGCAACTGTATCCATTGGCAGGAGGGTCGGTGACCAGAGGACACAGATTTAGGTGATTGACAAAAGAACCAGAGGCGAGGTGAGGAGAATGTTTTTACGCAGCGAGTTGTTGTGATCTGGAACGCGCTGCCTGAAAGGGCGGTGGAAGCAGATTCAATAGTAACTTTCAAAAGGGAATTGGAGAAATACTTGAAGGGATTTGCAGGACTGGGAGTGTCAGCCTGGATTTTTGTGCTCAAGTCTCTAGAGCAGAACTTGAACCACAGCCGCCTGACAGAGCGAGAGAACGTGCTACCCACTCAAACACGGCCGACACCGTAAATATTTTTGAAAGGCATGAGTAATTTGAGAGGCAATATGGTGAGTGCAGAGTGCTCGGGAGGAACAGGTTCCCAAAGCTCTCCACCACTGGGGTTTCCTCCCCTCGTGTCTGGATCTGTTGTTGACTCACTGATCGAGATTGATCATCGAGAATCACAGAAATTCAGAGCACAGAAGGCCATTCGACCCATAACCCCCCTGCTCTTGTATTCTATGCCACATCTAATAAAGGCCAGCATTCCGTATGCCTTAACCACCTTATCTACCTAGCCTGCTACCTTCAGGGCTCTGTGGACATGCACTCCAAGGTCCCTCTGTTCCTCTACACTACTCACTGTCCTGCTATTTAATGTGTATTCCCTTGCCTTGTGATTGCTGTGATTAGTCAATAACCCCATTATCGTCAGATCATGCGACTGCCAGGGTGGTCGAAGGTGAACTTGATGGACCTGGGTAGTTTATTGGTCTAGTACTTACGACAGTCCTGTGAAAAGGAAATGTTTACTGGGCTCTGGGGCCAGAGCAGGGAGTGGGACTAACTGAAGAGCTCTTTCAAAGAGCTGGCACAGGCACAATGGGCCGAATAGCCTCCCTCTGTGCTGTGAGATTCTATGCTGGTATAATAAAGTCAGACCATTTGTCAATAACATGCAGAAACATCACAGGTGGTGACTGGGCTCTTTCCCCGGTGCCCTGTGGGACTGGGCCCTTCCCCTGGTGCCCTGTGGGACTGGGCCCTTCCCCCGGTGCCCTGCCCTGTGGGACTGGGCCCTTCCCCCGGTGTCCTGTGGGACTGGGCCCTTCCCCCGGTGTCCTGTGGGACTGGGCCCTTCCTCCGGTGTCCTGTGGGACTGGGCCCTTCCCCCGGTGCCCTGTGGGACTGGGCCCTTCCTCCGGTGCCCTGTGGGACTGGGCCCTTCCCCCGGTGCCCTGTGGGACTGGGCCCTTCCCCCGGTGCCCTGTGGGACTGGGCCCTTCCCCCGGTGCCCTGTGGGACTGGGCCCTTCCCCCTGGTGTCCTGTGGGACTGGGCCCTTCCCCCGGTGCCCTGCCCTGTGGGACTGGGCCCTTCCCCCGGTGTCCTGTGGGACTGAGCCCTTCCCCCCGGTGCCCTGTGGGACTGGGCCCTTCCCCCGGTGCCCTGTGGGACTGGGCCCTTCCCCCTGGTGTCCTGTGGGACTGGGCCCTTCCCCCGGTGCCCTGTGGGACTGGGCCCTTCCCCCGGTGTCCTGTGGGACTGAGCCCTTCCCCCCGGTGCCCTGCGGGACTGGGCCCTCCCCCCGGTGCCCTGTGGGACTGGGCCCTTCCCCCGGTGCCCTGTGGGACTGGGCCCTTCCCCCGGTGCCCTGTGGGACTGGGCCCTTCCCCCGGTGTCCTGTGGGACTGGGCCCTTCCCCCGGTGTCCTGTGGGACTGGGCCCTTCCCCCGGTGCCCTGTGGGACTGGGCCCTTCCCCCGGTGCCCTGTGGGACTGGGCCCTTCCCCCGGTGCCCTGTGGGACTGGGCCCTTCCCCAGAGAATCTCGAATATTTGAGAGAGAGAGAGAGAGAGAGAGTGGTGACAGCTTTGGTTGAGAGGGAAGGTGTGGAGCTGAGTGAAGCCTCAGTCACCTGGATACGGAGCAGTGAGACTCGGTGTATTGAGTGAGTGCTGTAAACGTACAGATTCTGTTCCAGCCAGTAGCATCGACAGCAAGCCTGGGATAACATTTTCCTTTTATTAAATTACTATTTATAAGTTACATCCGCTATGCACACCGAGGCTAAGTGGAAACAAAGAATAAGGTGCCTGCCCGTTGAGCAGTCCCCGAGGACAGGTGGCCAGACCGAGGCTGGTGCAGAGTCTCTGGGTGATGGGACCAGCGTAATCCAGTGCGACACTGGACCACCTCCGCACCTCGGGAATCTCAACTCCCAGCTCAGCCCAGAGACTCCCACAGGCCGGCAGCACCTGGCAATAGACGGTGATGTCCGTGCACCAACCCGTGCGGTTACCCTGCCTCAGGGGCACGTTCAGATCGACAAGGGCACACGAGCTGCCACTCAGCGCGTCAGAAGGAAAAATACTTAAAAGTAATTAAATAAAAGAAACTGAGAATTGCAGAAATCCTTTTCCTGACTGGTAACTAGATGCTGGGAGTTAAAAGCACGGTATATAAAGAACGACACTGTCCTCCCGTCTCTCACTTTACAACACAACGCTCAACTCGGTGCTAAGGTGACACCGTACACAAAAGAGAGAAATGACTGCTTTTTAAATAAAAAGTATTTTTTTTCTTTCAAGTGAAGGAAACAAAACATAAAGGGAAGTGTGAATGAAGGAGTGTGTCCTCAGGAGGTGTCGGAGGGGACGTGCTCCTCGAAGCCTTCACTCTCACGCACCAGAGCGCGTTCCAAGATCACTCGGCCCTCTTTGTAGCGCTGACTGTCCTCGGTGGCAAACTCGTAGATCCAGCCCAGCTTACTGTTGCAGTTCTTGCAGCTCACGTCCCTCACCATGTGTCGACCTGTCAGCATCACCCGGTCCTGGACCTCACTGTATTGGAGATTCACCACCTGGGCAATAGAGACACAGTCACTAATCTCACTCAGTCATAGTCATAGAGTTATACAGCACAGAAAGAGGCCCTTCGGCCCATCATGTCCGCGCCGGCCATCAAGCCGTCTATTCTAATCCCATTTTCCAGCACTTGGTCCGTAGCCTTGTATGCTGTGGTGTTTCAAGTGCTCATCTAAATGCTTCTTGAATGTTGTGAGGGTCCCTGCCTCTACCACCCTTTCAGGCAGTGAGTTCCACATTCCAACCACCCTCTGGGTGAAAAAGTTTTTCCTCAAATCCCCTCTAAACCTCCTGCCCCTTACCTTGAAACTATGCCCCCTGGTTATTGACCCCTCTACTAAGGGGAAAAGGTCCTTTCTATCTACCCTATCTATGCCCCTCATAATTTTGTACACCTCAATCAGGTCCCCCCTCAGCCTTCTCTGCTCTAAGGAAAACAACCCCAGCCTGTCCAGTCTCTCTTCATAGCTGAAGCGCTCCAGCCCAGGTAACATCCTGATGAATCTTCTCTGCACCCTCTCCAATGCAATCACATCCCTCCTATAGTGTGGCGACCAGAACTGCACACTGTATTCCAGCTGTGGCCTAACCAGCGTTTTGTACAGCTCCATCATAACCTCCCTGCTCTTGCCTTCATTAGCCGAGGCATAGAATATAAGTATCCCATATGCCTTTTTAACCACCTTATCTACCTGTCCTGCTGCCTTCAGGGATCTATGTACATGCACACCAAGGTCCCTCTGATCCTCTGTCCTGCCTAGGGTCTTACCACTCATTGTGTATTCCCTTGCCTCATTAGTCCTCCCAAAATGCATCACCTCACACTTTTCAGGGTTAACTTCCACTGGCCACTGTTCTGCCCATCTAACCAACCCGTCTATATCGTCCTGTAGCCTGAGGCTTCCCTCCTCGCTATTTACCACTTCAGCAATTTTCGTGTCATCTGCGAACTTACTGATCATACCTCCTACATTCATATCTAAATCATTAATGTACACTACAAACAGCAAAGGGACCCAGCACCAATCCCTGCGGTACACCACTGGACACAGGCTTCCAGTCACAAAAACAACCTTCGACCATCACCCTCTGCCTCCTGCCACTAAGCCAATTTTGGACCCAATGTGCCAAATTGCCCTGGATCCCATGGGCTCTTACCTTCTTGACCAGTCTCCCATGTGGGACTTTGTCAAAAGCCTTACCGAAGTCCATGTAGACTACATCAACTGCACTACCCTCATCCACACACCTAGTCACCCCCTCAAAAAATTCAATCAAATTGGTTAGACATGATCTCCCCCTGACAAAGTCATATTGACTATCCTTGATTAATCCTTGCCTCTCCAAGTGGAGACTAATTCTGTCCCTCAGAATTTTTTCCAATAATTTCCCTACCACTGATGTTAGGCTCACTGGCCTGTAATTCCCTGGTTTATCCCTACTACCCTTCTTGAATAATGGTACTACGTTAGCTGTTCTCCAGTCCTCTGGCACCTCCCCTGTGGCCAGAGGTGTTCTGAAAATTTGTGTCAGAGCCCCTGCAATCTCCTCCCTTGTCTCACATTGCAGCCTGGGATACATCTCATCTGGGCCTGGGGATTTATCCACTTTTAAGCCCGCTAAAACCGTTAGTACCTCCTCCCTCTCAATACTAGTTTGTTCAAGTATATCACAATCCCCCTGCCTGATTTCTATGCCTACATCACCCTTCTCCATAGTGAACACAGATGCAAAATATTCATTTAAAACCTCACCTACATCTTCCGGCTCTACACACAGATTGCCACTTCGGTCCCTAATGGGCCCTACTCTTTCCCTGGTTATCCTCTTGCCCTTAATATACTTATAAAACACCTTGGGATTTTCCTTTATTTTGCCCGCCAGTGTTTTTTCATGCCCCCTCTTCGCTCTTCTAATTTCTTTTTAAGTACCTCCCTGCACTTTCTATACTCCTCTAGGGCTTCCACTGTTTTTAGTCCTTTGTATCTGCCAAAAGCCTCCCTTTTTTTCCTAATCCATTCTTGTATATCCCTCGACATCCAAGGTTCCCTGGGCTTGTTGGTCCCATCCTTGACCTTTACGGGAACATGTTGGCGTTGTACTCTCTCTATTTCCTTTCTGAAAGACTCCCATTGCTCTGATGTGGATTTTCCTACAAGTAGCTGCTCCCAGTCCACTTTGGCCAGATCCTGCCTTATCATATTAAAATCGGCCTTCCCCCAATTTAGAACCTTTATTTCCGGTCCACCTTTGTCCTTTTCCATGACTCCCTTAAATCTCACCGAATTATGGTCACTGTCACCAAAATGCTCTCCTACTGACACTTCTACCACTTGCCCGGCTACATTCCCTAGAATTAGGTCCAGTACCGCCCCCTCTCTTGTAGGACTTTCTACATGCTGGCTCAAAAAGCTCTCCTGGGTGCACTTTAAAAATTCTGCACCCTCTAAGCCTTTCACACTCTGACTATCCCAGTTAATATTGGGGAAGTTGAAATC
The DNA here is from genome assembly GCF_052327205.1 of Somniosus microcephalus. Lineage (NCBI taxonomy): Eukaryota > Metazoa > Chordata > Chondrichthyes > Squaliformes > Somniosidae > Somniosus > Somniosus microcephalus. Next base: position 249,802,667 of record NC_140995.1, on the reverse strand, counting down.
CCCTACTATTATTACCCTATTATTTCTACACCTCTGAGATTTGCCTACATATCTGTTTCTCTATCTCCCCCTGACTGTTTGGTCGTACAGTCAATTCTCACTCCAGGGACTTGAGCACAAAAATACCGGCTGACACTCCAGGGCAGTGCTGCGGGACCGCTACACTGTCGGAGGGGCAGTACGGAGGGTGTGCTGCACTGTCGGAGGGGCAGTACTGAGGGAGCGCTGCACTGTCGGAGGGGCAGTACTGAGGGAGCGCTGCACTGTCGGAGGGGCAGTACGGAGGGTGTGCTGCACTGTCGGAGGGGCAGTACTGAGGGAGCGCTGCACTGTCGGAGGGGCAGTACTGAGGGAGCGCTGCACTGTCGGAGGGGCAGTACTGAGGGAGCGCTGCACTGTCGGAGGGGCAGTACTGAGGGAGCGCTGCACTGTCGGAGGGGCAGTACTGAGGGAGCGCTGCACTGTTGGAGGGGCAGTACTGAGGGAGCGCTGCACTGTCGGAGGGGCAGTACTGAGGGAGCGCCGCACTGTCGGAGGGGCAGTACTGAGGGAGCGCTGCACTGTCGGAGGGGCAGTACTGAGGGAGCGCTGCACTGTTGGGAGATTCACCCCCTGTACAGATAGAGTGACAGGATGCAAGGAGGTGGGAATGGCAGTGC